>NC_066583.1:371121674-371421674 GCF_024323335.1 Lathyrus oleraceus | reverse complement strand
TGATCATCATGAACGGGCTATTGACCGGAGGTGACATGTAGGATTGGTATAGGCCCCGGTCCATTGGGTCCATTAGCCTCTCCAGTTGGAGGATCAGTCACCGTCTCTGGTTGAGCAGGGGGATTCCTCTGTATCATATGCCTGAGCTCTTGCTGTCCCTGAGCCACCCCTTGAACCACATCCATGAATTGATTCATGCGGATTTTCATCTCGG
Organism: Lathyrus oleraceus; assembly: GCF_024323335.1. NCBI lineage: Eukaryota > Viridiplantae > Streptophyta > Magnoliopsida > Fabales > Fabaceae > Lathyrus > Lathyrus oleraceus. Next base: position 371,421,460 of record NC_066583.1, on the reverse strand, counting down.
CAAACTCTGCCTGTAGGCTTTCCATTACTCTCTGTTGGTTTCTGTGGGTACCGTACCAGTGAATGCCTGGGTCAGCTATCCTGCTGATGGAACACCAAACAAACTGAGAACACTGTGGCGGTACCTATTATACAAGAAATTCTAATGAATATGTAAATGCAATGACATGTTTATCAATTCCAAAGGTATTCTACCCCCTTGATTCCAGTCTCTCAATAGATAAACGATGTAAAAAAAAACTAAGCCGTTGATGAGAACCAAGAAAATTCCGACTAGAATCAAGTAGAAGATATAAACCCCACAGAAATGGATAAACATGTGTGAATGATTATGAATGCAAAATGATGTGATGCAAAATGATGTGATGCAAAATGATGTGAATGCAGTGCAGTGGCATGGGAATCAGGATCGCTGTATCTGTTTGAACATCTGTCAGGTTGCACTGTCTGGAGAGAAATTAAGAGCACACCAAACAAAGGTCATGGGATGGATCATGTTATCCTTAATATCAACCACCCATTTTGGTGGATTATGGTTTACACCTTATCAACACCCAAGTTTCATTGATATTAAGGATACCTGATCGGATCAACCATGAATCAGGGTTTGTTGCAAGTCGCGAGCATGAAGTTTAGGTTAAGAACCACCCAAAAGGAGTGTACTAAGGTTTAAACCTGCCAAACATGTTCTACAAAAGGTTCCCATAGTCATAATCCCATCTTTCGGATATTATCGGAGGAACGACTACTCGTATTCCAAAAATATTCTCAAGAGAGACTCTTATGAGTGTAGTATCACATAACAATCGTATCAAATCTTACACTTGAACGACTTTCGCACTACGTCCTACGAATAGGCCAAGATGGGTTTGGTAAACTAAGGTCCTCGGCTTCTAAGGTCTATATTGGAAAAAGTAATGTCTAACCACAACTTACTTGTGTGACATTATTGATCTCAACATGACCTCCACCAAGTGAATGGGCTTGCAAGTCAACTTGCTAAGGAATAACTCCACACAAGTCGACAAGACTATGCCATTCTCCTATCCTAAGTGCACTCGAGTTCGGGTATAGAACTCATCTCACAAAGATCACCAAGCAGCCACAGTCAGCCAACAGATACAACAATGATATGTACACAATGCAATAAGGTAAAACAGGTAAATAAATAATTGTACAAAAGCATGAACACCCAATAAACAAACAAACTACAAAAGCTAGGAGGGACTCGCTTAGGGAAACCGGGTCCCCAGCAGAGTCGCCAGCTGTCGCAACCTAAAAAATACAGTGTGCGAAAAACAACCGGCGAAAGAAAATGACAAAAGAGTCGCCACCGTGCGTTATTTATCCCAAAGGAGGGAAAGGAAACGCTCGAAGTAAACCTGAAAAGAGGAAAGGAAAAGACAAGGTCTCGCAACCAAATCTTGGGTTCGGGAGTCGGTTTTGCGAAGGGAAGGTATTAGCACCCCTACGCATCCGTAGTACTCTACGGGATCCACTTTTGTAGTTCTTGTCTAAAGGGTGTGAGTTTATCTTGTGCTGTTTACTAAAAAAGGGGTTAAATGAAAATGACTCGTGCGGATGTCGCATCCACTGCATACGTATCTCATCTAAATATGAGAATCAGAGTCTTTGTAGCTCGGCTGACCTATGGGTTAGGGGGATGTGTGCTCGCTAAGACATCGCGTCTTATGCCTACGTATCTCATCTGGAATGAGAATCAGAGCAAGCCGTAGTTCGGCTAACTACGGGGTTATGGATTGGGTTTTGGACGAACGACGTTACTACGCAATCTACCGGATGCTCGACCTTTGGAGACTTACTCGCCTGTAGTAGAAGGAGTAAACGTGTGTTTAGGAGAAGAAAAATCAATGAAGGGTTAGGGTTTGGGATGCTCATGCAAAAAGACAGTCCTTGACGAAGGAACCGCGCTACCTGCGGGGATACGAACACATACAAAACAAACATGTATAAAGTAAATGTGCCAACAAGGCAATCAGAATAAATCTCCCAAATGGTATCCCACAAGCAAAGTGGAATATCCAGCGAGCTATCCCTGCAAAAGTCATGTGAGCCTGATTGGAGAGATCGGTTGAAATCAAATGGCACGGCGGGATTTGCAAACCAATGTTAGGGTTTGCTTGAGCTGAAAGTGTGTGAGTCAGAATGAACCTTTCAGAGTTGCCTGGAGGTTGCTCTGAACTCTGTTAGCTCTTCTCTCACTATCTTTTTCCCCAGGGTTCTTCTCTCACTATCCTTTTCCCAGACAGGGTAATAGGAATAGAATGCCTTTTGTTTCACTGAAACTTTGAATTTATAACCTGATTTTTGTGGACCTGTGGGCTCAAATGAGAGAGGTCTAAGTCCAAGATTTTTTTTCTTTTATTTATTTATTTATTTATTTATTTATTTTTCTTCTTTTTTTTCCGTTTTTTTTCGTTTTTTTTTTCAAAACACGTGGGTTTCGCCTAGCGAGCATGACAGCTCATGAACAAACCTTTACTCCTTTAAGATTAACGTTTTGATTGACGAATAGACCCCTGTTGGAAGTAACTCAAGTCTTTCCCTTGTGTTGACTGATCATCTAAATAGAGCCCACAAAGTGTCCTGGATGATGTTCAAGCTTCTTGGATCCGATTCCGATTGCCATGATGAAATGCAAATGCTAAATGACCTAAAAATGAATGCATGCATGAGGTGTAAAGCGTATGCTTCCAGGAAAAATGAAGGGTAAATTTTGGGGTATTACACAGTGCTACATATCAGGACAACTCCATTAAGAGCTCGAACGATAAATAACTAAAGACGCCTTAACACCGTCCTCTAGCTTAAGAAGTTACTCCTCTACCTGATTGTATGTACTCTAGAGGAACATTGATACCATAACAAGCAAATGGGGTGAGAATACACTTAAATATATTAATGGTGTAAAAAATGGCAAGGGTAAAATATTCATCACAATCATCAATCACACGCTTATTCACAACAATAACAATCATAATTATTACTCGATCACACATGCATGTATGTATGCAAATGTACCCATTACTCAACTCTACATGCATGCAGTACCGATTTGAACATCAGAGATATGTTACTAATTTTTGTCCATACTCGCTCTCGGTCCCCTCTTCTGAACCAGAGCCCACCATAATCATCATTGATCCCCAATGTTAAATAAGTAACATTTCAATGATCCCATTACTAAAATCATTTACTCGCTCCTAGTTCCCACCTTTGAACCAGGTCTCACCACCGAACCAAATTTCGTACATCATGATGCATGGACTCAATAATAACATGCAAATATGATCATTCAAAATCGGCCCCACTTTTGACCGTGTACGCCGCCAATACGTCCATCACCTCAACACAACAAGTATGATATGCAAACATATTCAATAATACATAGTTTTACAATTATATCCACATTCCAAATTTTATTCAATTCCTCATAATATTCAATTACAACAATTTGTCACGCTATTCGTCAACTCGTAACAACCCTCACTTTCATGATTATATAATTATTCGATAATCATATCATAAGACTTTCACAAGTAAAACACATAATTCATATTTTCATGTACATGTTTAATCTCTAAAGCATTATTATAAGGATGTGTTACGCGTCAACCATCTAACACTTTAAACTGCACCTCAAACAAAGTCATGGAACTCAAGTTACGTACGAAAATGACGCACTTGGTACAAAATTTAGGGAGTTGCTACTGTAACACCCTTCTAAAATACCCCAATAATAATTAATTCAACAAAATATAAATCAGAGTAGATATGCAATTTAAGGGTGTCACACTTGACACTTCACACCATTCACCATAATAATTCGTCATGCTCATTTATTAATCAAAATAAAACATTGCACAATTCGCAGCGGATAGAGATCTAATCAATCATGCAAACCATGTAACACATTACATGTAAAGTTGTTCAACAACCAAATGAAAACATGTAAAACATCCCGTCCCGATGTTACATCTACCAGAGCATGACTCACTAATGAACTACGCTAGACTCCAATCACTAGCTTCTACTCAATCACTGCTCGTTACCTGAAAACATAGTTGTAAGGGTGAGTTCCTCAATCGATATAATAAGCATTATAAAATATCATGTAATGCTAAGTAAATTAACACATTTCATCACCCTAATCAGATCACACATTCAGTAACGGCAACACCAACTCATAATCACAATCATATTCAACACAAACACAAAACACACGTATAATATTGGAATACATCCATTCATATTATACGCCATACATACATTATGCAATGAGACTCCATGCATGCGGTACCGACCATTCGTGAACACATAGTTCAACCTCACCGATCAAATCCAGATACGGCTACCAAGCTCACTAGTCCCACTCATTTGAGACCTAGTGACTCACATCACTAATTCCTCACCATGGGAATTAGCTACCACCCCAAGGGCCATGCTATGCACGCTAAATCACCTAGCATGCAAACATCAACAACAATCCACAATAACTCATCACTAATTCCTCACCATGGGAATTAGCTACCACCATAAAGGCCATACTATGCACGCTAAATCACCTAGCATGCAACATCAACAATCCACGATGGACATATGCTCACACTCTAAGCCATAAACAGTCCATTCACAATAGCATACATAATAGATATATTCACAACATTATGCACACCATCATACATCATCAATACAATTATCACAGAATCATATTATGTCATGCCACATAATCAATCACAGTATTAGCACATTCTACTAATACCTACACTGCTCAAAACAACGGGAAATGATCCCTACTATATCATACACCAATATAGGCCAATCATCAAATATGTCCACAATATTTAAATATCAAATTTCCACTTTTCCAACAGTGTTAACCGGTTAACGCCCTGGGTTAACCGGTTAACGCAACACAGAACACGCTTCCTGGCACATTTTAGCAGTGTTAACCGGTTAACACCCTGGGTTAACCGGTTAACGCAGAACAGAAATTAATTTTTATAAAGCATAACAGTGTTAACCGGTTAACACCCTGGGTTAACCGGTTAACGCAAGACAGAAAGCTGTTCCTGCGCTAACACGAAGCAGAATGCAGAATTCTTCGCATTTTCCGCCGTTGGAGGACTTTCGGACCTCCGATTCCAATTCCGTAAAAAGCTACACGTTCGGAAAATCACAACTCATCCAATTATAGATTCAATTACAACTTTAACATAACTTATTCATCACAATTTTTCAGCACTCATCATCCCAATTAGGGTAAATTCAACGGCTTATTACTACCCATTACATGTTAATCCATAATACCCATTAAACGACGATAAACCCCCCTTACCTGAGTTAATCCGGCAAATCCTTTAGCTTCAAGCTTTTCCCTTCTTCAACCCTCGTTCTCTTGCTCTTCCTTTTTGCCCTTTTCTCACTTTCTGTCGCTTCTCTGGTTTTCACGTGAAAAACCCTTTTTTACCAAATGGAACTCTTTATATATTTTCCAACTTATTATTCCAATTTATATTATTCCAATAATAATAATAATTCCACTAATATTCCAATTATTTAATTAAATTAATAAATATACTATTAACTTAAATTAAATAATTATCTTATTTTTATCGGGGTGTTACAGCTACGGTCGCCCGTTTTGGCCAACACGACCCGTAGCGCATCCCATCCATTCCCTCCTTTGGGCATGACTCTGGTAGAAAAAACAGAGGGTTTCTACGCCCACCCATAGCAGCTATTATAGCCCGTAGCAGTCCCTGGGAAACCCAAAAATTATTTCGTGATTTTGTGTGATTGCTCCTGTTTTCCAACCCTTCATCAGACTCCAAATCTTGATTTTTGACCTCTAATAGTCCTTAAACATACCATACATTATTGTACATAAAACATATGAAATTTATCACCTTTCAACATTCAAGTCAATAATATCTCATCAACTGGCCATGATCATAATACCCAAAACTCTAAACACATGAACAACATCTCAATGAATTTATACACACCAAGGCATGTGCAATTAAATATAAAATCAACACATAAAATCATAATTATCACATCATATGGATTTAGTTTCATATAAATCCTCCTCAAACACATCAAACATTCAACAATATTGAAACTGATGAAAACCTAGAGGAATGTGAGGATCCATTTCTACTCTTCATGCAATTGACACCTATATTCAAGTAATCCCCCTACCTTAATTTTCTAGCAAAGAATCCAAGTTTTTGCTATGGCTTCTCCTTCCTAGAGCTCTCTTTGGAGTGTCTTGTCTCCTTCTCCATTTTTCTAATTTTTCACGTATCAGACAAAACTCTATACTCCCCTCACTTTTTCTTTTTATTTAACCTTATTTTAGTTATAATAATTATACAATTTTCCCTTCATTTTTTCTTATCCAGCACTTCACTCTAATTTTCTCATTAATTCAATTTTCACCACAAAAACTCCCAATTCCCTATTTTTTATTATTTAATTAAATGAAATCTAATAAATCTAAATAAATCTTACAATTATTAAATAAATCATATAAATTCTCCAACACTCAAAAATAAATAAATAAATAAAATTAAAATTTATTTGAAAATTCGGGTCGTTACAACTCTCCCCCACTTAAAGAATTTTCATCCTCAAAAATTACATGAACAAAATAGTTATGGATAAGACTTTCCCAGCCGGCTCTCAAGCTCCCACGTCACACTCCCACCAATAAGTCCTCCCTACACTACCTTCACTAAAGCAATATCCTTACATCTTAAATGTTTCACTTCACGATCTTCAATTCGCAAAGGCGATACCTCAATAGTCAAGTTCTCTTTAACATGCACCTTATCCAACTAGATTACATGAGACGGATCAGGAACGTTCTTCTGAAGTTAAGTCACATGAAAGACATCATGAAGATTCAAAATAGATGGTGGTAATGCAACTCTGTAGGCCATTTCTTCTACTTTATAATCCATCAATGTGTTAATGCATATAACTTTGAAAAGGTTAGTGATGTAGAGTCAGCGAAAGAAGCATGAGAAATTCTGGAGAAATCATTTGGAGGCTCGAAGAAGGTGAAAGAGGTGAGGTTATAAACTCACAAAATAACGTATGAATTGTTTCAGATGGAAGACAATGAACGCATAAATGACTTCTTCACCAAGGTTATGGAACTGGTGAATCAAATCAAGGTATATGGAAAAGTGTTGACATCAAGATCTGTTGTTGGAAAGATCTTGAGGTCGTTGGCTCCAAAGTTCGACCACGTGGTAGTATCCATATAAGAGTCGAAAGATTTGTCAAAATTGACAAAGGAAGAGCTTCAAGGGACGCTTGAATCTCATGAACAAATAATGGCTGAAAGAGCTACAGGAAAGTCAAAAAGTGATATGGCTTCACAGGCTCAATCAACAAAAGAAAGAAAAGGCAAAGGAAGTTGGAATGGCTACAAAGGCAGAGGAGGATATAACAACTTGACTGGTCGAAATCAGCAAGAAGGAAACTGGTTGAATCAGAGAAAACCCTGGAACCAAGGCAACCAAAGAGGTGGTGTTGCAGGTAGAGGAAGAGGTGGTGGTCAAAAGCCAGACAAGAGTCACATTCAGTGTTACAATTGTCAAAGGTATGGTCACTATTCTAGTGATTGTCCAGAAAAGCAGAAGAATCAAGAAACTTATGCAAAGCTGGCAAAATACGAAGAAGAAGAGACGCTGTTGATGGTTACAACAAGAGAAGAAGAGAGATTTAAGGACCAGTGGTACTTAGACTCAGGATGCTCATCACACATGTCTGGAAGGAAAGATTGGTTTGTCAACATAAATCCCTCAATGAAGAACACGGTGAAATTTTCAAATGACAACACTCTAGCAGCTGAAGGTGTTGGTCATGTTCTAATTATGAGGAAAGATGGCAAGAGGTCAGTAATTTCAAATGTGTTGTACATACTGAAGCTAGCGAAAATATACCCGAATGTATCGCATGCTCGAACATACAACAAAGTCGCCATCAAACTTTATTTATCCCCAGAGGGAAGGGAAAACATCGATAAAACCCGGGGGAAAGAGATATATTGGGTAAGGAAATCGGTTATGCAAGGGGAAGGTATTAGCACCCCAACCATCCATGGTACTCCATGGGAATGGTTTTGATTGTTCTTTCTCGAATATGCGTTATCTAAAGATTACTCGCAAAAGAATGAAGGGAAAGGAAATAGATAAAGTTCTCGGTGAGGATTGGGGCCCTCATGCCTACGTATCCTCATAGTGCAATAAGGAATTCAGAGTTCCGTAGTTCAGAGAACTAATGGTGGGAAATGAGAAGAAGAGTGATATAGGTATGGTCTGAACCAAAGGATAATGTGATCTGAATCCAACAAGGGGGTGAAAATGTGAACCCAAGAGTAAAACTGGTATGAACCAACACGTGAGGGTCTACAACATCGTATTGGAATAACCGAAAAGAAAGGGTTGCCTAAATGCGGCTGCAAAGTAAGTAAGGAGATGTTCGTCTAAGCTACAAGGTCTGACAAGACAAACAAGTCGGCTCTTGGTTCACAAAAAAGAGTATAAGATGGAGTACAAAGGTATAGTGTATTTGACTCAAAGAATAGGTATATCACATGAAGTGAGTAAAGGTAGAGTATGAAGGTATCATGGAAATGAATAGAGTGAAGTGACCGAAGTCACAGAATAGAGTATTTGGTGATAAGTGACAGAAAAAATATTATTTGAAATCGAAAGGTGAAAGTGTATTGGAATCCATAAGAGAAATAGAATTTGTACCATAGAGGGAAAGGTGGCATGAACCACAAGTGATAGGTCTGAGATATGGTATCAATATATGGCTGGCCGGAAAAGATGGAATTAAGTGTTTGATTACATAGTACAAACAGCTCTAGGTACAAAAGTGGACGATTCATTAGGCGTCCTAAAATGGTATATATGGAGTTCCAAAGAAAGTGTATCTCTATGTCAGAGGTATAATATATCACTAGGTGGACGATTTATGATCGAAGGTAGGTAATGGATAGTGAAAGATATGGATGGTGCCCTAAGGCGAAGGAGTAATAATTAGAAGTATGCTCGCCAAGGATTCACATCCTCGTGCCTACGTATTCTCATTATGCAATGAGAAAATCAGAGCAGTCGTAGTTCGGAACTACGAAAAGAGAGAAAGAGAGATATACAATGATGAGGATTATAGCTTGCACCAACAGAATGGTATCGAGGGAGCTCACGAAGATAATTGGCTTCGAACTCAAGAGTAAAACTGGTATGAACCAACACGTGAGGGCCTACAACATCGTATTGGAATAACCGAAAAGAATAAATTAAGTGTTCGATTGCATAGCACGAACAACTCTTGGTTCACAGGGAGGACTATTCATTAAGCGTCCTAAAAGGATGAGTATGAGACCACAAGAAAGTATTGTTGGGTGCAAGGGAGAATGTATCACTTGTTAGGGAACAAACAATTTGAGATCAAAGAGAAGAATTATCTTGAATCCATGAAGGAATAAACCCTGAAACGAAGAGCAAAGGTAAACCAACAAATGAGGGGCCCAAGGCATGGTATCACTGTAGTGGAATAACCAAAAACAAAGGAATTAAGTGTTTGTTACATAGTACAAACATCTCTTGGTTCACAAAGATGGACTGTTCATTAAACGTCCTAAAAGGATGTGAATGGAATCCAAGGAACAATGATATTTGATCTCAAAAAGATGGTGAGATTGAATGAATGAAGAATGATTGATTAATAAATAGGGTAGCTCGCGAAGAAACGAGGTTCCCCTGCCTACGCATCCTTATTGTGAAATAAGGAAATCAGAGCTTTCATAGTTCAGCCCACTAGGGTTGAAAAGAAATTGATTGGAGGCAAGAAGAAATGGATGATTTGAGTTGAATAATTTAGAATTGAATAGAGTGAAGGATGGATAGACTTGATAGTTACTGGATGCTGAAAATCACACTAACTTTCAAGCGGAGGGAGAAGAGTCTTTGTAGTTGTTTCTTGTAGTGAAGATGAAGACCTTATCAATCGTTCGATTCAAATTGCACTAAAGTCTATGAATAGAGGTGAATACGATGAGCGCTGGGTCATACGTCCCATGCCCAAAGATACTCAGAATGGGGGTAGGAATACTCCAGTCCCACTCCTTCTCCATTACTTAAGGCTCGTATCGTACAACTTGATTCATGATTGATAAGTTATTGACGTTGTCTTTGCTTTTGTTGTCTTTTGCTTTGTGAAGATAGACTTGTTAATCGTATGGTTAGAATTGTGCTAAAGTCTATGAGTAGAGGTGAATACGGTGAGCATTGGGTCATACGTCCTATACCCAAAGATACTCAGAATGGGGGTAGGAATACTCCAGTCCCACTTCTTCTCTATTACTTAAGACTCGTGTCACACTCTTCTAACTTTGATTTAACAAGTGTTGAAGATGCCAACTTTGATGTGCTTGAATAATCCGCTGCTTGATGTGACTGAGGATGCCTTGATTGAAGATCTTGCCTTGAGGCCTTGAGCTCCACAACATGAAAGAAAAGTCCTACTAAGAGACCAAGGGTCTTTTGGTCACTCAATTAGACTGGGGGATTATACAAGTTCAAAGGATTTAATTAATCAAAATTGCTTTTGATCAATTTAATCGGGGGTTTGGTTTTAGTTTTGAAGGGAACTAATTTGGGATCTAATTGAAGTTAGTAATTGTTAGAAACTAACCTAAGGGATCATGCATTAGAAATTGATTGAATATTCTAAGTTAGATTAGAAATCCTAAGGGAGCATGTCAAAGTATTGATTAAAATCATGATTAAAATTCTATGTTAAGTCCTACAATTATTAGGAAATGATTGAATTCTAATCCTAAGGGGAACATGCAAATTTCAACACAAAATGTCAAGATAAGCCCATAAGGGGCAAAATGGTCATTCACTAAAATATGTCTAATTTTATTCATGGCCTAAAAGGGATTCTAACCTAAAGTTGAATTCTAATCTTAATGTTGAGAATAGTGAAGTTCTAAACTCAATCAAAGACCAATTGCCTCTAATTAGAATTAATAAAAAGTCCTAATTAAAAAATCCTAATTAAAATTCTAATAAAAAAAGTCCTAATTCTAATAAAACCCTAATTAAAACTAAAATCCTAAAAATCAAGATTTTATTCCTAATTGTCAAAGTTATCTAATTGACCTAATATTATCCTAATTAACCTAATTATATTGCAAAAACCATAAAAGAAAAAAACAATTAAAATGGAGGTATGAATTGAACATGGGTGTTTAAAACAAAACTGGGTTAATGGGCTTCAGGATGAGCCCAAAGCTGTTTTTGGTGCAAGAAGTAATGTCCAAAAACTAGGGGTATGCGTAGTAAAATGACAATGGGCTTCTTGAGCCCAATCAAAGTTTCAACACTCCAACCAGGGGGGTATAGATGGAAAATGTGTGGGAAACTAGTAAAAGGGCAAATGGGCTTGGCTGGCCCAAGATGCATTTCTTCCTAACAGGCATTGGGGTGTAGTGGTGAAACATGGGTGAATCAATGAAAACACTAATGGGCCTCATGAAGCCCGTTTTCAATTCCTTTAAAAAACAGGAGGGTGTATTAAGAATGTCTGGTGTATGAAAAGCAATTCTCATGGGCCTGATCACCTAAGCCCACTACCATCACCTCTGTTGAGTTGTCTAAGTCAACAGAGTTCAAACTCCCTCACCGGGCGCTCTCTCACCGTCTGTTTATTAGGATCATCGCGCAGGCGTCCTTCACTGGCACCGGTGTTGACTAACCACCCTACATTACCACCAAAGAATGCGCCGCATTGGGAGAATCGGGCCTGAATGTAAAGGAACCCTAGAGTCCAAAACTCAAATTAAATGGTGCTCAATGAAGATCAATCCCTAACACCATGGGGGTTCTGTTCTTTAACCTAAATGTTACACCTTGGTGCAGTCAGAACAAGAAAACAACAACGAATTATAAATGACATACCGGAGAAGATGATCGGAGAATCTACCGGTAAGCTTCTTAGTCTTGATTCTTTCTTCTGTTCCTTCTTTTCGTCCCTTTCTCCTTCTTCTGAACCAGAATAATGGAAAACTATGAGTGTTGTGGCTTAGCTCAGCAAAATTGAAGCTTCAATGGTTTTTTCTGTTAGAGAATAAGAGAGCTTTGGTGAGGGTGATGAGAGAGGTTGCAGAGAGAGTATGCACAAATTCACAAGGTTCTAAGGGTTCTCAAATGATGATGATGAATGTGATTAAATAAGCATTAGGTTTGGATTGAGATAGGTTTGGAATTAGGATTGGATTAAGTTGAATTTAGGTTAGGAGTTAGTTGGATTCAACTCACTGAGTTAATGGTTAATGCAGTTAGTTGATATTGACTCAGTTAGTTAGGATAGATTATATTAGTTGGTGAATGAGCAAACTTGTTTTTTTGTTGACTGGGTAATGCAGGTCACTACTTAAATGGATTTGTCTAATAGCTTCAGTCATGACCTGCAACGCAGGTTTTCTTTTAAATCCAAATAGTTATGACTTGAATTGTTGTGAATGTTATATTGTGGCTAAAACAGGTTAATGTTATGTTGTTGGGATGTAGGTCTGCAGCAGGCATGAAGATATGGTTATGTGAATCTGACTTAATGTAGTTGTTGGTGTAAGCCCTAGAGGCCAATATTTTTGGTATTTGTATCGAATTATTTATTAATAATAAAAGGCTCTTTCTTTATTATGTTTGTCTAATAAAGTCCCTAGAATAGATAGTCCGTTTAATGTATCAAGTGTGACTTAATCATGAGATCACATTAAACATAAGGACATTATTCTTAAAGTATCCATAGTCGAGCTTTATTGTGAAGTAGGATAACATTAAAGCATTAAGATTATTATGTATATAGACTGATGATCACATCTCATGGATCATGGATAAGGAGTTATCAAGTCTTAAACATAGGTATGAATATTAAGAGTAATATTTATACTGGATTGACCCGCTATGAGAATACTATATAGAATGTTATGCAAAGTTTCATAAGTTATTCTCATGGTGATAATGGTGTATACCACCCTTCGACCTGAAACCACTATGGACCCTAGATGTAGAGTCGAGTGCCTCATTGCTGATCAAACATTGTCCGTAACTGGATGACCATAAAGACAGTTAATGGGTACTCCACGAAGCATGCTAAGGGACATGAGTGACCTAGATGGAATTTGCCCATCCTGCGTAACAGGATAAATGTATATGGGCCCAATATTGAACTGGAAAAGGATGACACGGTCTATGCCTTGTGTTCAATATAGACATAAGGACAAAAGGGTAATTATACACATAATTATTATCACAGAAGGATTTTTCAGATCACATGACATTTTCGTGTCTTGGGTAGCAGTGATGTGTTGCTAGATACTGCTCACTGTTTATTATGTTAAATACGTGATTTAATATAATTGCCAATGCTGCGAAAACCTACAGGGTCACACACAAAGGACGAATTGATGAGAGATGGAGTAACTAAGGAATACCGTAATGTACGGTGCCCTTAAGTGAATTGTAGAACATCGTAAGGTACGATGTACTTAAGTAGAATACGAAATATGGTAAGGTACCATGCGCTTAAGTGATTTTGGCATATTATAAGATATGGGCCATATACACTTGAGTGGGCTTTTTAGCTTGCAGCCCACACAAGTGGTTCTATAAATAGAACCTTTGTGTAGAAGCAAGAATGCAGTTGCAATTTCGTTTCTCTCTCTCACACACACTCAAAGCCTTCATTCGTAGCAGCTAGCACTGAGATTGAAGGAATCCGTTCGTGTGGACTGAGTAGAGGCGTTGTCATTGTTCAACGTTCGTGATCGCTCCGTAGATCTGCATCAAAGGTTATAATCACCACAAGAGGTAACAATTCTATCACTGATCATGCCCATTCGTAAGGATCATTAAAGGAGAAATTTTAAATTCCGCTGCGTTTTGGATCGCCCTTCTCCTTCAGTAGCTTCATGGTCATGGACTACACCAGTGATATTCGTACGCTTGTAGCTTTTCTTCTGCATCTTTATTGGCTTATGGTTCAGGTATGCATGGTGCCTCATCTGTTCTAGTTCGTGCATTGCAATATGGTTCAACACCCTTTCCCTTCATATAACCTCATTGGTTTTGATGCAGAGTTTGCTCATGTTGCCTATTGCAGGTTTTGGGAATGAGTGGAGAAAAGCATGGCAGAAAATTCATTTAGCCAAAGTAGTCAACCTTCCAATGGTGCAGTCTGGTCATGATTTGGCTTATGAGGTACAAGGATCTTACAAGTTTGGCCTGAACTTACAGTATGTTTGAGTTTGCTTTAAATTGATGCTTGCTTGCTCTCATCATCTTGTGGCAAATCCTGCTAAGATTTGGTTTTGGTTATAGCTGACATTGATGGTGAGTTATTCTACTGGTTTGTGAAGCATTCATAAATATTGATGAAGGCTTGGAATATTTGTACAGGCTGTTGTTTTTATGTGTGTGTTCTATTGCTGTGATGATGCACTACTATATCATGATATGCTTCAGGTTCAGACTTGGCCTTGATTACAAGCTTGTTGCAACTTCTGGCTAGTGGTTCACAATATGGCAGGTGACATATGGTGTTGGAAAATATGCAGGTCCGCATTTGGTTTATGGTTGTTGTATCAAGTTAGTTCATGGACTGATTAAACAAGGACGGTGGTTTGTATTTGCAGGTATTGGTTATGGTTGAGATGCAAGGTAACAAACAAGGTTCAACTTGAGTTGGAAACATGTTTTGAAGGTTTGGCTTGATGCAAATTGGTACAACCATGGTGTTGAAGGGTAATCTCATGGTCTTGTGGTTGCAGTGTGTGAAACATGTTGTGGACTGGCATGATAGGATAACAAGGAGTGGTATGCTGCTTGTGATGCACTGCTTGATGATCCAATTCATGTCTTAAGCGCACATTACACTCATAACCTGTATTCTGCAGCATGGAGTCATTGTCTTGACTTGAGTGCATTGCAAACTTCATGGCTGTATGTTTTTGTCTTGGTTTTGCAGCAGGATAACTAGCCTGGTTCAGCTTGTATGCACCCTGGTATGGAAAGTAGCATCATGATCAATATGGATTGATGCTTTAATGTGTGAAGTTGTTCTTGCATTGCAGGTTCACATTGATCTTAGGTCACAAAGGTATGGTTATGCTGATTGGTTGGAAAATAAATGATAGGGATCTGGTGATGTTATTTGGAAATTGATTGGACTTTGTTATGAAACCTTGCAGGCTGACTGAATGGCTTTTGTCATCGAGAGGAATGGACTTGAGCTGCTTTGGATTGCCACTCACATGGAATTCTATAAGTTGTTATGACACAGGGCTGGAACAAATGGAGCTGTTTGGATTGTGGAACTGTTATGACTGAACCTTGTTAAGTGTTTTCCACTCTTGAACTTCTTTGTTGATGTTATGCCCTGCTATTGTTATGCTTTGGCTCGATGATTATGTTGGATGACTATTGCATGTTGTCTTAGCATGATGATTGTTGCAGCATTGCATTGGATGTTCATATTTTGATGTTTACTTGGTTGTGACGTGAACCATGACATTATCTAGAATAATGCTTTGCACTACATTGCCATGGTAACTGAGTCTGCTTGTCTTAAATGCCTTGTTTTGGTGCAGGGTTGAACACATGGCAGGCTTGCTGTCATACATTGACTGCATTGTATTATGTTATGGTTGTCATGCATTGATTGCTTTGCCTTGCTAATGTCTTGACCAGCTTCTTATGCCATGGCTATTTCCTAATGAAATTGTGGCAATGTTCAGAAATGTGCAGGGTCCTTTTAGATGTTTTGTTGCAGGCTAGCATGATGATGATGGTATGATGGTCTTGATGCAGGCCAAACGTTACAGCAAGCATAACAAAGGGAGAACAAGGCAAGGTAGAGTTCATGCTCTCCATTATAACATGCATTTGGATTAAGCATTGGATGATGGATTCATTGGTGATGCATTGTGTTGCATTCGGACCTGGTTTGAGGCAGACCACGACCAAGGTTTGATGAGCCAACATGTCAAGCAAGGCATGGTATACATGAGGTTGAAACAAGACCATTTACTTGGAAGTGAAGCAACCAAAAGGAAACACAACCAAACATAGAAATGGGATTTATAATCAAGGCAAAAGGCTAAGTTAGGTTTTGGATTATCACAAATGGGAGAGTTGACCTTGATCAAAGTTGATAAAAAGTCAACTGTTGACCAAAGTCAACAATTGGTCAAAGTTCTTTTTTTTTGTATTTTTCTTGTAAATGGATGTTTAATGGATAATTACGGGTGAATTTAGGGTTTAAGGAATTTCGGTTGACTTTGGTCAAAGTTGACCAAAAAGTCAATTGTTGACCAAAGTCAACATTTGGTCAAAAGTTGCCATGGCTTGTAATTTTCATGTAAAAATCAATGTGATGGATTAAAATGGTTTGAAATGGATTAACCATGGTTTGAAACTGGTTTCCAAATTGGTTTTGTTTTTGTACATGAGTGCTTGATTTTTGAAGTGAAATGAATATGACTTGACTGGTAATATACATTAACATGGTTTATGAACAAAGATATGACTTGATGGAACAAGACTAAGGTTTGAATGAAACAACAACCATGAATCAATAAGCAAGACCTACAACTAGATTGTAACATAATAGGTTTTGGATGTTTGGATGACCAAGACCATAGATGCACCAACAATCAAATGGACAAACAAAAGGACTTTGAGACTAAGATGGATTGAATTCAAGACCCATGTCCAAATGAAACCACACCAAGACTAGACCATGTACCTTGATGACAATGGGTGAAAAATGGGTGACATTAAGGTTATGGATGCTACTAGATGAAAAGCCAAGCCACATAGTCCATCAAGACCAATCTCTCCTTGATTAGGGTCTCCATGAGGCATGCCCCTCAAGCAAGTCCTTTGAACCAAACCATTCAACAATAAGTTTTCCAATGTATGAACCTGCATTAGGGTTTTGATGGCCAAGCCCAGATTCAGAGAGGCTCCACAGGATCCCATCATCATGTCTTGAGTAATTAGGGTTTTGAAGACCCCAGAGGATTGAACACACCTTTGCTGAAATCCAGTTTTCACTATCCTCACCAGGGTTTCACATTCCTTATGTTGATGATGTGATCAACCCATGCCTTTGGACTTTGATATCTGTGTGAGTCCTAGCTTTATGGGCCCAAGTTTCTTTTGAATCCATGAGGAATGATGCATGTGGGTGAGTAATGGATGTATGCAAGTCATCTCCTGATCAAGTGATTAGATACATAGGTGAGAAAGGGGAGGGAAAATTTAGGGGTACAACAGTTGCCCCTATTTAATCTTCTTGGACCTGAATACAGGAATAGCGGAAGCTTTTCGTGTATTCAAGGTAGAAGAGGATTAAATACCTATGTGCCTGAAATTTGTTGGACCAAATGATTGGCTTTATTACCAGTGTGGAGGATATGTTTTATGCAGTGCATGAGGTATGCTTATTTTTTATGATGCATGCTTTTGTCGGGATGAGTCTTTATTGTGGTAGGGATTTCGACTCGTCATCAAGAATTAGAATATGATTACCGAGAAGTTTCAATTGGTGCCAATGTTGCCATCATGGAATCCCCTGCCTGTTAAGGAACACTGAAAGGCTGGAGTCCCCATAGTGCCCTAGTCAATTGAATGTCACAGGCATCCAAGCAACACTACTGGTTAGTCACCAATCACCTATCAGGTTTATCGGATTTCAACGGTAATGCAAATTGTTTCTCTTTTAATGTAGCTTTTTATTGTTCCCCAGAATTCTAAAGCATTATGTGATCAAGACAAGTCAATTATTTTGCATGCAAAACATAGAATAACACATTTTATGGAATAAACTGAATTTTATTGATATGGAATCTGTACATATGTTGAGTACAAGGATGCAAACGCCCTTAATGTGGACGTTGCAAAAAGTGAAAAATAATTGAAATGGCAATGGGAAATATATTTATACAGTTTTCTCCATTAATTACAACATTGGCCTTAATCTACCATATAATCTGAATCCCAAGGCCTTGCTTCGGCTAACGATGACTGGATCGGTTCTTGACCCTCTGATATCTAGCTTGTAACGTGTAGACTCAAGGATCATAGTCAATGCCTTTATCCCTAACTTTTTCATGGATCTTTCACTTCTTTTTTTCCACCGGGATGCTCCTTTTTGCCTAAGCCGCCCTTTCGGGTTTTCGGCTTAGCGAGCTTCATATGTGTTCCCTAACTTTTGCATGGACAAATCATTTTTTGGTCCATCGGGATAGCCATTTTTGCCTAGATTCACCTTGTGGAGGTTAATCTAGCGGGTTTTCATCATTAATTTTTAGGCATAATATTTCTTGACTATGTCTGCATTCACTGGCGAGGGCAAAGCTTCCCCATCCATTGTTGTGAGGATTAGAGAACCACATGAGAAAGCCTTTTTGACTACGAAAGGTCCCTCATAGTCGGGAGTCCATTTGCCTTGCGGGTCAGAGTGAATGGCAGAATATCTCTTGAGCACGAGGTCTCCAATGTGGTACGACCGAGGAAGAACCTTCTTATCAAAAGCTTGTTTGCGACGTCTTTGGTATAACTGACCATGACAGACGGACGTCAAACGCTTCTCTTCAATTAGATTCAGTTGGTCATACCGAGATTGAACCCATTCAGCTTCATCAAGATTTGCTTCCATGATGACCCTGAGTGAAGGAATCTCAACTTCGATTGGTAGGACGACCTCCATCCCATAAAACAGAGAGTACGGAGTTGCCCCAGTGGATGTGCGGACTGAAGTTCTGTAACCATGCAAAGCAAAAGGTAATACTCATACCAGTCCTTGTATGTCTTAACCATCTTCTGGATGATCCTCTTGATATTCTTATTAGCTGCTTCTACGGCGCCATTCATCTTGGGCCGGTATGGTGAAGAGTTATGGTGCTCGATCTTAAATTCTTCGCACAACTCCCTCATCATAGTGTTGTTGAGGTTACTGGCGTTGTCAGTGATGATCTTGCTTTCCATAGCGGCAGATTATCTCTTTTCTGATAAATCGGGTAACCACTTGTCGAGTGACATTGGCATATGAAGCAGCCTCGACCCATTTTGTGAAGTAATCAATAACAACTAGGATGAATCAATGTCCATTGGAATCTTTGGGTTCTATCATCCCAATCATATTGATGCCCCACATAGAAAAGGGTCATGGAGAGGTTAGAACATTCAACGGAGTTGGTGGCACAAAGATCTTATCACCATATATCTGGCACTTATGGCATCTTTTCACAAAGTTGTAGCAATCAACCTTCATTGTCATCCAATAATAACCAGCTCGGAGAATCTTCTTGGATATAGCATGACCCTTCGCATGTACACCCTCGCAGCCTTCATGTATGGACCTTATGATTGTACTAGCTTCATGTCTATCCACGCATCTAAGCAGTACAGAATCATAATTCCTCTTGTATAGTACATCACCGTTTAGGAAGAACTTAGAAGAGAGTCTTCTCAGAGCTTTCTTATCGGTAATGGATATACCCTAGGGATATTGTTGTTTCTCCAGAAATGTCTTTATGTCGTAGAACCAAGGCTTATCGTCAGGATCGGCCTCAATTGCTAGACAATGTGCTGGTTCATCTAAGTGGTCAATTTGGATGGATGGTGCTTCATTCTTCCATTTGACTTTGAACATAGATGCCAACGTAGCCAGAGCGTCTGCTAACTGATTTTCTTCCCTAGAAATATGATGAAATGAGTTTTCATCAAAATAGGGTATCGGTTTTCTGATGTGCTCTTTGTAGGGTATCAGCTTGCTATCCCGAGTCTTCTAATCGCCTTTCACCTTACTGATTACCAAAGCTGAATCACCGAATACCTCAAGGATTTTGATTCTCAAGTCGATTGCCGCCTCTAAACCGTAGATACATGCTTCATATTCTACCATGTTATTAGTGCAGTCAAAACATAACCTAGCAGTGAAGGGGATGTGGAAACCAGTTGTAGAAGTGATAAAAACACCTATACCATGACCTCGGGCATTGGAAGCACCGTCTAACACGAGCGTCCATCACGATCCTGATTCGGGGCCTTCCTCAGGGCTTACCTCAAAGCCTGGCATAGTAAAATCTTTGATAAACATGATGTCCTCATCTGGGAAGTCAAACCTCAATGGTTGGTAACCTCCGACAGGCAGGTGAGCGAGATAATCAAACAGAACACTCCTTTTTATTGCTTTCTGAGTCACGTACTGTATGTCATACTCGGTTAGCAGCATTTGCCACCCGGGAAATTCTACAAGTAACAGCAGGCTTTTCAAATATATACTTTATTGGATTCATCTTGGATATTAATAAACTAGTATGGCAAATCATATAGTGTCTCAGGCGTCGAGCAACCCAAGTCAAGGCACAACAAGTCTTCTCTAAAAGTGAGTATCGAGTCTCACATTCGGTGAATTTCTTGCTGAGATAGTAGATAGCATGTTCTTTCTTGCCTGTGTCATCATGTTGACCCTAAACGCAACCCATGGATTCGTCCAACACTACCAGATACATAATGAGCGTCCTACCAAGAACCGGTGGTACCAAGATTGGTGGTTCTTGCAAGTACTTTTTTATTTTATCGAATGCCCCTTGGTAATCTTCGTTCCACACAATCGATTGATTCTTTCTCAACAACTTGAAAATCGGTTCGCAGGTAGCTGTCAGGTGGGATATGAATCTGGAGATGTAATTAAGTCGTACAAGGAAGCCTCTGACTTGTTTTTCTGTTCGGGGAGCTGAAATATCTTGGATGGCTCAAACTTTGTTGGGGTCCACCTCAATACCCTTCTGACTGACTATGAAACCCAGGAGTTTACCTGATCGAACTCCAAAAGTACACTTAGCCGAATTCAGACGCAGTTTAAACTTTCGGAGTCTGACAAACAACTTCCTCAGATTTACCAAGTGATCTTCCTCATTTCTGGATTTGGCAATCATGTCGTCCACATAAACCTCGATCTCTTCATGAATCGTGTCGTGAAAGAGTGTTACCATGACGCGTTGATATGTTGCCCCTGCATTCTTCAAGCCGAATGGCATGACTTTGTAGCAGTAAGTTCCCCAAGGTGTGATAAAGGTTATCTTCTCCATATCGTCTGGCGACATCTTTATCTGATTGTACCCAGAGAACCCATCCATGAAAGAAAAGACGGGGAATTGAGTTGTGTTGTCGACCAAAACGTCAATATGAGGCAAAGGGAAATATTCCTTTGGGCTAGCTCTATTGAGGTCTCGATAATCTACGCACATTCTGACTTTACCATCTTTCTTAGGAACTGGAACGATATTAGCAACCCACTGTGGATACTTAGAAATGGCTAAGAAGCCAGCATCTAGCTACGTTTTAACCTCTTCCTTGATCTTGATCACCATATCAGGTCTGGTCCTTCTGAGCTTCTGCTTGACTGGAGGACATTCGGGTTTGAGCGGTAGGTGATGTTCAACAACGCTGGTGTCTAACCCTGGCATATCTTGATAGGACCAAGCGAAAACATCCATATATTCACGCAACAGATCTACCAACTCGAAGTGCACATGCTTGGCGAGAGATGCCCCAACTTTTACCTCTTTTTTGTCAGTTTCAAAACTCAATTTAATAACATCCATTGGTTCTTTGTATGGCTAAATCTCTTTCTCTTCGTACTTAAGGAGTCGTGCTAGTTCAGCTGGTAATTCGCAATCTTCCTCACTGTCATCTTCAGCTTGGTTGATTGGAAGTCCAGATTCATAGTTGATTTTAGTCATGTTGTAATTAGTGATTTTATTTGCTCTGCATATGATGAGCTTATTTTAGTATGCCTTTTTTTGAGAAAAAATGGAAAAAGAAAAAGAAATCTTTTGCCATTTAGTTGTTTTTTAGTGAAAACAAAAAATAACTGAAAGAAAAGGAACGCGAGTTTTGCATGCAAAAAGTACTTTTATTTATTCACATGATACTTTTAAACATGGGGGGCCTTAAAAGATATCCTCTCGTCTCAGGTAGGGATGAGGGACGGAGAAAACAAAATGTATTACGTTTTTTCCGAGTACACCATAGGTATCACGGTGGCCGTCTAATTGGGAAGCTTGAATCCTAGAGGACATCTGCGGACGAGGCTGGGTGCCCCTGGCTTATTACCACTGGACTCTCCGATGACTGCTACGGTATGCTCATTCTGATAGCCGACACTTCTGAACTTGATCAGGCTGAATTGCTTTTTCTTCGGACTCACTTTGCGTGTTGCCGGGTGATAACCGATACCAAACCTGTCGCGTTTTTCTGCCACATTGACGACCTTGCCCCAACCGGGAAGCGGGCCTTTCTCCAATGTTTGCTTGGCACTCTTCGATGAGGATAGGATGGTAGCGGATGATTGATTGTTATTGGCGGAGGCAGAACTGACATCTTCAAATTCTAGACAGTGGAGCGGAACCTCGACTATCCCCTCATCTGTTTCAACATATCTGAAGGAGGAGAGTTCACTGACTAACAAATCTTCTTCCCCATACACAATTACCAGTTTGTCATCTATCAAGTACTTCAACTTCTGGTGCAAAGTAGAAGTGACTGCCCCAGCGGCATGAATCCACGGTCGGTCCAACAAACAACTGTAGGCTGGGTTGATGTCCATGACTTGGAAAGTGATATCGAACTGGTGTGGTTCAACACAGATAGGAAAATCGACCTCCCCAATTACCCATCTTTGGGAACCGTCGAAAGCTCTAACAATCAATGCACTGGTTCTCATTTCAAGCCCCTTGAATTGTAACTGGCTTAATGTAGATTTTGATAGTACATTAAGCGAAGATCCAGTATCAATAAGGACTCGTGATAAGAGAGAGTCAGTATACGTGACCGAAATATGTAGTGCTTTGTTGTGGGCCATTCCCTCAGGAGGTTACTCTGCTTCATTAAATCCTAGATACCTACTGGCGGTGACTTTGGCAACCATGTCGTCAAATTGATTGACCGTGATATCTTGCATCACGTGAGCGGTATTTAGAACTTTTAGCCACACTTTGCAATGAGCCTCAGAACTCAACAGTAAAGACAAAATTGATATCTTGGAAGGCGTTTGGTTCAATGTTCAACAATCTTGAAGTCACTCTTCTTGATCAATTTGAGGAATTCCTAACTTTCATCAAAGGTGATACTCTTTTTGTGACCATCAGACTGTTCTTTTTCAATCATCGGCCCTTTACACTTGGAGCCTTCGGCCTCTGCAACTTTATCATTGTCAATAACTCTCGTCAATATCGAAGCAGTCGTTACGGTCGGAGTGGCGAGTACAGTCGTCTTTGCCTGCGGAATCGGCATAGGAGTTTCCTTCTCTTTAGGCGGGACAACTGTGGGTGCTGGAGACACTCTAGGAGTGTATTTAAGAGCGAATACACGGCCACTTCGAGTCATGCCTCCCGCTCCAGCGATGTTGACGATCTCTGTATCAGGAATGTGAATTTCTTTTCCTCCCAAGTACGTTGTGGTCTCATAATTCCAAGGCACTGCCTTGGTATTCTGATACGGAAACGGAGTTGGAACACGAAAATGAATCGGCTGGATCCTCTTGGGAGGAGCTTCAACCTTCTTCTTCCTGTATACAATTGTTATCGATTCAATCACCACCACCTCTTCTGCTGCTTTAGACTTGGAGAACTGCACTAACCCTTGGTTCATCAATTCTTGCATACATTCTCTCAATTGCTCGCAACCATCTGGATCAGACTCACATACCGAGCAATCATTATGCACTCCTTCTAGAAACCCAAATTCTTCAAGTTTTCTCGACACAATGGATAACAAAGTTTTCACCTCATCGACCCACTTCACAGGCTCTGCGGGTTCTTCTTCAATGATGACACTGACCATGGGACCAT
The DNA here is from genome assembly GCF_024323335.1 of Lathyrus oleraceus. Classification (NCBI taxonomy): domain Eukaryota; kingdom Viridiplantae; phylum Streptophyta; class Magnoliopsida; order Fabales; family Fabaceae; genus Lathyrus; species Lathyrus oleraceus. Next base: position 371,397,484 of record NC_066583.1, on the reverse strand, counting down.
CATGATTAGGTAGGGGGTTTGTCTTTACGTTCAGATTTTCCTCCGAGAAGGTCAAGATCTTCCTATCAATCAAGTCTTGTATTTTGTTTTTTAAAGGCCAACAGTCTTCGGTGGAATATCCCACGTGACCGGCGTGGTAAGTGTAAGACCCCAATTTTGGGCCCTAAGATCCCTCATGGCCCATATCATATCATATCATGGCCTCAAGGATCATTGCATGCCCTAGCTCCCCTCCTAGTGGGTAGGTTGCCTTGTGAGTGTGGTTCTTGATCACCAAGCATGTTTTGCATTTGTATATTATTGCCTTTCACATGTTTATCAACCAAAAAGTACAAAAATATTGTCAGTTTAACCTTGTTGCTTGCAGTTGAAGCAATCATCAGCAATTAGGTCAAAATCAGTCAAAGTCAGGCATTGCAATGGATGGTGGCCATTCTTGCAGAATCTGGGCACCATGATCAATAATCAAGAGTTCACATGACTTGAGACATCATTTGGAATCAAGGTCTCAAAGAATCAGGGTTTGGAATTCATCAGAAGTGGTTCAATCATGCAAAACCCTAGAGAAGTCAACAGAAAGTCAAACTTGGTCAACTGTTGATTTAATCAGTGATTTGATGGTGGGAATTGATTTGAAGGAGTTCATTCATGCTTATATAAGCCTCATATATCATGTCAAACCTCATCATGGAAGAAAATCAAGTCAGACAGAAAATTTCCAGAAATAGAAACTTGACCTGTAATCTTAACTGCCAAAAATGGAAACTTCTTGATCCTCAACTTACATCATGATACAAGCTTCAAATGGATTTTTGCCCAACATGAAAGTTGAAGATCTTGTTCTCCCATTTTCAAAAAGTCCAAGAACTCTCAATTCCCATGTATGGTTGGCAAGATATGATCAATTCATTTTCACAATTTCATGAACTTCAGAAGGCCATATCTCATGAACCACAAGGCCAATTTTAGTGGGGTTTTTTCCTACAAGCTCCATTTGTTCCCCTCTTTCCAAAAATGCATTCATCTTTCACCAAAACCTCACCATGCAAAATGCCATTTTTGGACTTGACTTCTTTAAATTCAAGTGTGTGCAAAAGTTGACTTTTTGATTTAGCAATTTTTAAACAATTTGGCCATTTGGGATCTGTTTTAGATGGTATTTGAAACATGCTCAAGGCCCAATTCGTGCAGACCATATACCTCCATGTGCACATTGGTTCAAATTAGCAAAAATGCAAATTGGCTTCATTTAAGTTAACTTTGATTAGTACCTTCATTAACTAATGCTAAACAGTCCATATATAAGTCATTTTCTGTGAGATTCAACCCTAGCAGCAGCCTTTACACATCAGAAAACTCTCATTCCCTCCCAATTTCGATTTTGACATTTTGCAATTTCTGCTCAAAATCTCCAAACAACTCGAACAATCCTTCATTGTCCCATCATCTAACCACCATTGAGAGTTGTTTCTAAGCATAAAATACCAACTGGAATAGCATTTCAAATTCTGTTTCTCCATGAATCCAACAATGGTGATTTTCGATTTTGGTGTTTCCAAGAGTTGCTGAGCTTCAAGCCACCCTCCAGCCATCATTTCAAACCAAGATCTTCATCTGTTTCGAGCTGCATCGCCAAAATAACCACTGCTCCACTCCTTTCTTCAAAATCAAGTAAGGTTTCGACCACCTTCTTTCTCTAATCCATGCTATGCTTATGATAGTTTACACTTTGCTGATTCTAATGAACTATGGATTGCTTGAAATGGTTGTGTCATGCATGAGAAATCTGGATTTTCATTTGTATGCTCAAATATGTTTTCAGTCGATTTGCTTTGATGATGATGATTTCATGAAAACCATGTTTGGATTATGCATGTACATGTTTCACTTGTTCGAATGGTATGCTTGCTGTTGATTTCTGGGCATGTTAGTATTCCACGATTGTTGGAGATGATGAATGTTACTGTTGCTGTGGCCAAGCCCTAATCCTTTCCCAGATTTCCTTGTTTTCACGTGTATTGCTACTTGTTTTTACTGTTCCATTGGTGACAACCAATGAGAACATTTCATTTGCTTGGCTGATGCGCTGCATTTTGTTTAATGAGGGTGGTAATTACAAAAGTGCCACCGGTCAACCATGTTGACCTAGTAAAACATGTTCATCTTGTTCATTTGTTCCAAATTCATTACTCAACTTACAAAATTCATAACTCGTGCATTTCAATTCCAAAATTCATGAATTTTTTTTCATCATATTCACATGAATGTCTATTATTTTATCATGATTTTTGCTGAATTTTTGGTTGGCTGGATTTTTAATGGCATTAGGGTTCTTGACATGTATGCACATTTTGTACCTTTTGCCAATTCTTTTGTGAAATTGTGATGATGTATCCAATGCCCCTGAAATTTTTTGTGGTTAATCTACACTCATTCATGTTTGTTTTGATGTAGAGTTCTTGAATTTATCATATGTGGTTTGTGAGATATGAATTTTGGAAGTAGGGTGTGACAATTTGTGTCACACCAATGATATGCAATTTCATGATTTTTGTTGACATGCTTCCTGACCTCCAATTAATGTGAAATTTTGCATGAACCTTCTATTATATGTCTAGTTCACTTGTGATTTTTCCTGGAATTAATTATGCCATTTCCAAATTGTTTGAGATTTTATCCCCTGTTTGACCAAAATGTTGACTTGTGTGATACATCTTGCCATTTCCTTTGTGAAATTCTCATACCTTATTGGATGATCATGAAAGTTTACATGTGCATACTAGGAATCTTGAGCTTTGCATTGGTGTTGATCCCATTCATTTCTCATCTGTTTTCATTTAGTTATGACTTTTTGAAGTTGATACATGTATATTTGACTTCTTTGTGTATACTTGAAATTGTTTTGACTTCCTGATTTTAATTGACCATCTTCCCATGATCCAATTGAGCTGAAATTTTATATGCATGTCATGTTATGGATTGTGATTGAGTATGAATTATTTGGTGATTTTTGGAATTGTTTATGATTGCTTTTGATTCAAGTCTTGCTGTTGACTTCATTGAGCATATTCAAATTTGCTTTGACTTCATGATTTTCATTGACTGCCTTCCACTTGTCCAATTGTGATGAAATTTTACATGCTTACCATGCTAGGTGTTAGGATTGATCATGAATTATTTGGTGATTTTTGAAAATGTTTGAGTTGACTTTTGATGCAAGTCTTTCTGTTGACTTCTATGTGCACCAATTTGCCATGCTTTGACTTCTTTTGTCTATAAAATCATGATGATGAATGATATGAACTTGAGACCAATTGGGTTTGCTTCTTAAATGTTTGAACTTGATTTTGGTTGACTTTCATTTGCTGTTTTGACTTTCTCATTTGTTTTTGACCCTAGGCTTGTCCTAGGGGTCTCCTGGCTTATGTTTGAGTTCATTGTTTCAGGTTGAGCTACAAATGCTTCAAAGAAACTTTTTGCAAGTTGATTAAGCTTGATTATTTACTATGAGCTAACCTTTGTTTGTAGGTGGCTTGACTCATATGATTTGAGTCTTGTGCTTTGCACATTTGCCTGTCTGTTTTGATTGTTGGTTTCCTTTCCTTTTGTTTAAACTGTTGGACTGTGTACTGATTTGTTTGACTATTTCAGGTACCATTAGTTGCTTAAGTTCTTTGAACTTGCTTTGCTTTGCTATTTAGCAATTTGCTTTGAGTTAATCCCTCTTTCTTCATGTAGTCTGGAAGACCTGGCCTGTTACTTGGCCAGGCAACTGTCTGAAGTCCTCCTTAAGAGGCAATGCTTGTGTGTGTTTATATTTGTCCCAAGCAGGAAAAGTCCTTTAAATAAGGCAATTGGTAGATCAAAGGGATAAGCAACCTATCCCCTACTATTCTGTGAGTCTTCTCCTTGCTCCCATTACATGGTTGTAGCATTGAGATCCTAACCCAAGATCTATCGAGTCAATAATATGTGGAGAGAGTTCCTACTTTCTGAACTCCCACACCTTCTGATATTTAAATGCTCTCCCTGATCAGGGATAAGAGCAATGAGGCACACCCCTCATATCCTTTCATCTGCTTCACCTTAGCCTCTCAATGGCAAGGTTAAGAGCAATCTTTGGCCCTATTCCAGTTGGCCTCAGTGCCTAACCCTCTTGTATGAGCCTCATTGTATGGTTATAGAGTGTGCTGTTTGATTCTCATTGATTGATTGATTGCTTCACATGCACATGCTTGCTTGTATGCTCTATGCATTTATCATCATTTATTGCTCATCAATACATAATCATCTCATTTGTCTTTGTGACTTATCATTGCTGTTTACCCATTGAGGACAATTGTAAGACCATTCATTGGCCATTGCTCCTATGATATGGAAGTGAGTATAAGACCATCATCTTGGCCACTCATCTTATCTTCGCCTAATGCATTTGTTGATTGTATGTGAGGATGCAATTATAAGTCCCTGTAAGTTGGCATTTGCTTTCCTGTGATCATAATTTGTTTTGACTGTTGGTATGTGAGGTTGCAATTATAAGTCCCTGTAAGTTGGCATTTGCTTTCCTATGATCATATTGTTGCTTTTGTTCTTGTATGTGAGGATCCATTGTAAGTCCCTGTAATGTGGCATTGGTTTTCCTGTGATCATATGTGGAGTTAACCTAAGTCCAGATAGATTGGCAGTTGACTTCCATTTCTCATCTTTGTTTTCTTTTGAGGAGATTAGTGTAAGACCATTGAGTGGCTTCTGATATCCATTTCTGTTTTAGGAGACTGGTGTAAATCCATCTATTGGTATCCGGTATCCACCTTTTATTTCTTTGTTTGAGGAGATTGGTATAAGCCCAGTGATTGGCATCCGATATCCGCTTTTGTTGACTTTCTTGTTTGTTTATTATTATCCATTGCTATTCCAAAGGACACACTTGAATCATCTTCTATATGATCTCAAGAAGTGAACCTTCTAAGAAGTTTTACTTCCCATCCTCATCCATTCATCATCCATTATGTCCTAAACTTTTTCACACTTTGATTCCAAACTTGACGTAGGTATTGTGCAAACTTCTTCATGTTTTCAAACTAAAAACCTGGACCCAAGTCCTTGACTTTTTTTTCAAACTCATTTCATAATACTTCTTTGAATCAATCTTAATCATACTTTGACTCCACTTTCACAATCACAATCAATTAACTTCACTCACTCAATTGTTTTGGCTTTGTCCATTGTTAACCTTTTCATGCATTAGCCATAGGTTTCAATTATCATTGTGGTTGATGCAAACCTCACCTTATCTTTAGTGAGTTGACAGTAAGACTTCCGTACTGAAAACAGGGCTAACCCCTCTAGTACGTCGAAGCTATCCTCGCATGGTGGATGTTGGTTTTGGTCGAGTGTTCTCCCATTGATAATGAAAAGCCTCAGTGCTTGTGTTTAAAATTGAATCCACCAACTTTTGGAAATCTTTTAGCCGAACTACGGCGTTTTGATCCTTACCTTTGATGGAAGGTACGTAGGCAGCGGGTTCATCCGTTCAAACCCAATAACCCAATAACTAACTTGTACATTCTTTTCTCATCATCCCAATCATGTTTGCACAATGTTTATGTCATAACAAATAACAATTTTATACAACAAGTGTGAAAAGGGCTCCCTAGGAGTACCTAGGACGTGATGGGTGCCTAACACCTTCCCATTGCGTAATTTACCCCTTACCCAGAATCTCTGATCTTTTTATTAGTTTTCTACGTGTAAAACTTCTTAGGCTTTTGTTCGCTTTTTAGCCAGTCCTTTGGATAAATAAAAGTGCGGTGGCGACTCGAAAATCATTGTATACCTTGCTTATGGTTTAATCGATAAATCATATAGCGACGAATACACCGCTACAGAAAAGTGGCGACTCTGCTGGGGAAATCGATCCTTGGTGGTATTGCCTACTTTTTACCCTTGTTGTGCTATATTATTATTTGTTATTTGACATATTTTTGTACAATTTGGGATCACTGTATTGATTGTAATGTGTGAATTGCTTGATATACAATTGCTGTTTGCTTTGGTGATCTGTGAGATGAGTTCTATACCCGAACTCGAGTGCTCTCTAGGATAGGAGAATGGCATAGTCTTGTTGACTGGTGTGGAGTATTCCTTAGCCAGTTGACTTGCGAGCCCATTCACTTGGTGGAGGTCATGTTGAACTAATAATGTCACACAAGTTATTTGTGGTTAGGCATTATTCTTTCAATCATGTTCCGCAGAAGCCAAGGACCTTAGTTTACCAAACCCATCTTGGCCTATTTTTAGGACCGTAGTGCGGAGGTCGTTCAGATGTCAGTTCTGATACGATTGTTACGCGATACTACACTCATGAGAGTTTCTCTTGAGAATATTCTTGGAATACGAGTATTCGTTCCTCCGATAATATCCGAAAGATGGAACGATGATTATGGGAACCTCTGATAGAACATGTCTGGCAGGTTTAAACCCTAGTACACTCCCTTTGGGTGGTTCTTAACCGAGACCCCATGCTCGTGACTCTCAACAAACCCGTGATTCGTGGTTGAGTCGTTCAAACATTGTTAATATCAATGGATCCCGGATCAGGTGTAAAACCTAAAATCCACCAAAGCGGCTGGTTGATATTAAGAATGTCTGAACCGGTTCATGTACCGTTAGTATCAATGGAACTTGGGTGTCGATAAGGTGAAAACCTAAATCCACCAAAATGGATGATTGATATTAGGGGTACAATGAGCTTTCCCACGACCTTTGTCTGGTGTGCTTTGCTTGATCCTTGAGTGTGTTTGTTGCATTCATACATTCATGCATTCATCCGCATTCATGTCATCAAAAGAGAAAATTTTCAAGGAACTTAAAGGGTTATTTGCAAAATTTTCAGACATGGAAAGACCGAAAAGGTATACAAAGAAGTACAGCTTCAAGCAGCCCGATGTAAAAGAGTTAAGGAATCTGACATCGTATGTATTAGATCCCTTGGGTTTCAAAGCTCGCTATGGGAAGCTTCTACCTCTGCTCACCACTCAGGTTGACGAAGGATTGATGAGTACTCTGGCTCAGTTCTACGATCCGTTGCATCATTGCTTCTTTTTTCCGGACTTCCAGTTGTTGCCGACTTTGGAAGAATACTCTCATCTCATTGGGATTCCTATTCTGGATCAAGTGCCGTTCAGTGGCCTAGAGAGTATTCTATCTGCTCGAGAGATTGCTAGTCTGTTGCACATAGATGAAGATCTGATTAGAGCTAATCTGACTACCAAAGGCGGAATTCAGGGTTTTCCTTCCGAGTTCCTCATTGCCCAAGCTACCTTTTATGGGAAGGCCATGAGTGAGGATGCCTTTGAGGCTCTGTTTGTGCTGCTCATCTATGGATTGGTGCTATTTCCCAACTTCGACAAGTTCGTGGACATGAACGCTATTAGAATCTTCTCAATTCTTAATCCAGTTCCGACTTTGTTGGGTGATACATATGTCTCCATGCACCTAAGGAATATGAAGAATGGAGGAGTTATTGTCTGCTGTTTACCCCTGCTGTACAAGTGGTTTATTTCGCACTTGCCGCAAACAGTTGCTTTCAAGGAGAACAAGGGATGTCTACGGTGGTCTCAGAGACTCATGTCTCTCACCAATGATGATATCACCTGGTATGATCGCGTGTATGATACCGTTCAGATCATCGATTATTGTGGTGAATTCCCTAATGTGCCTCTTCTTGGCACATGTGGTGGGATTACTTACAATCCTATTCTTGCACGTCGTCAGCTTGGGTTCCCCCTGAAGGATAAACCTAATAGCATTCTGTTAGAAGGTGTGTTCTTCCAGGAGGGTAAAGATCCCCAAGGCCTGAAAGCCAGATTTGTCCGTGCTTGGCGCAGTATTCACAAGAAGAGTAGGAATGAGTTGGGTCCAAAGAACTGCATTGCTTTGGAGCCCTATACCTCTTGGGTCAGACAGAGAGCTGCCGCCTACCTGATGCCGTACGATCATCCGAGACCTACACTGTTGGATGTGGCTGGGCCTTCAACCCTCCCTACCCAACGTGTAGAGGAGTTGAGAGAAGAAGACCTTTCGCGTGCTTGGATCCGTGAGAGAGAGGAATTGCTGCAGCAGCTCAAGGAGAAGGATGCTATGATTGAATTTCTCGAGCACCGAGTGATCGACGATCCGAACGACACTTGGACTTCTCTGCTTCCTCAGTCATCCAAATTCTGGAAGAGGAAGTATGATCGACTTGCTAAAGAGAAAGCTGATATGGAGGCTGCCTATGAGAGAGAGATCAAGAAGTTGTGCACTTCTCGTCTTCCAGCATCCCGAGCTAATAGGGATCCATAGGATGTCATTTACCTTTTCTCTTTGTAATAATCAAAAGAATGATGTACTTCTTTGTCTTGATATTTTGAATGAAATATTTTCCATGAGCAATTAAAATGTTTAAACTATTCAAAATATTGCAAATAAAACCCTAAGGGTTCCTTGAAAACAAAGCATCTGCACAAGCATTTCATGCATCATCCTTGCATAAACAGGTACCCCTTTTGTTTCTGGTCTTCTGGTTCTAACCCCTGCTCTTCATTTATTTTGAAGACAAGCTGACTCACCGGTATTATACGCGGGTCAACTCTGCAAGAGTCATGGAGCAACTTGAACAAGAGAACAGAGAACTAAAGGAAGAGGTCGCCAGGCTTGGCGCTTTGATGGAGCAACTCCTTGCTGCTCAGAACCAGCCTGCTCAACAGCCAGCAACTCCTGTTCAGAGGACGGTTATTTCCGAAGTGGCTACTTCAACGGTGCCAGTCAGTGCCCATCAGCCCAATGCCATGCCTCCCGGTTTTCCTTGGGGGATGCCTCCAGGCTTTATGCCTGATCTGCCAGCTCCAACATTTGTTCAAATGCCGGCATCTAGCCCGGTCCCTGTTCCCGCTCCTCCTGTCGTGCATACCATGCCTAGGGTAGACGACACCATCTATCACTCTGAGGCTTCTGAGGGCTCAGATGTTCATGAAAAGATGGATGCAATGAACGATCAATTCCTTGAGCTGAGAAAGGAATTGAGGACTCTTAGAGGCAAAGATCTCTTCGGCAAGTCTGCAGCCGAACTTTGCTTAGTTCCCGGTGTGAAGATACCGATCAAGTTCAAGGTCCCAGACTTTGAAAAGTATAAGGGGAACACCTGTCCACTTGCTCACCTGGTCATGTACGCCAGGAAGATGTCAACACAGACTGATAATGATCAACTCTTGATCCATTATTTCCAAGATAGTCTGTCTGGTGCCGCGCTCAGATGGTACATGAGCCTGGACAGTGCCGACATCCGATCTTTCAACGACCTTGGCGAAGCTTTCGTCAAGCAATACAAGTACAACGTCGATATGGCGCCTGACCGAGATCAACTCAGGTCCATGTCACAGAAAGATAAGGAATCGTTCAAGGAGTACGCCCAGAGATGGCGTGAGCTGGCAGCTCAGATCACTCCACCGCTGGAAGAGAAAGAAATGACCAAGATCTTTCTGAAGACTCTTGGCTCATTTTATTATGAGCGGATGGTAGCAAGCGCTCCCTCGGATTTCACCGAGATGGTGAACATGGGGATGCGTCTTGAAGAAGGTGTCCGCGAAGGACGGTTAGCGAAAGAAGATGGTTCTTCCTCTAAACGATATGGAGCGTTTAAGAGGAAAGAAGGCGAAGCACATGCCGTGCAATCTCAGCCGAAGCATAGAAAACCCTCTGTTCAGAGGAAGCCTGCACGACATTCCAGTCATCAGCACCAGGTGGCTCACGTAGCGCCTGTTTTCAAGGACAATACTCCTCAACGTCAGCAGTATCAACCTCAACAGTATCAGCATCAGCAGCAATATCAGCAACCACAGTATCAGCAACAATCTCGTCCACAGCAACAGGCCTACCAGCCTCGTGGGAGTACGAGTAATCAAGCAAACATGGGTTATGAAAGGAAGAAGATCAGTTTTGATCCGATTCCTATGTCGTATGCGGAGTTATATCCCTCTCTAATAGAGCGGAAGTTGGTTTCTCCGAGAGATCCTCCGGCTATACCTGTCAACCCTCAGTGGTGGTATAAGCCTGATCTACATTGTGTCTATCACTCTGGCGCTCCGGGCCATGACATAGAAAATTGCTTCCAGTTGAAGACTAAGGTTCAAGACCTTATGAGAAGTGGAATTCTAAGTTTTGAAGACTCCAGCCCGAATGTCACCAAGAACCCATTGCCTTCGCATGGGAAGTCTGTGAACATGATTCAGGAGTGCCTTGGGAAGTACAAGGTTAAATATGTGAGCCACATCAGGCAGTCGTTGGTTTATTTACATAAGATGCTGTGCCAGCACAGTCATTTGGAGCATAACCACGACAAGTGCCGCGTCTGTTCGGTTAACCGCTTGGGTTGCGATCAGGTCCGCCGTGAACTTCAGAAGATGTTAAATGAAGGTACCATTGAGATTCTCCAGAATCGCAATGTTGACACAGTTGAACCTGAAGTGAATGTCATCTCACCAGTGTTCAAGCTGCCTGAGCCAGTTGTTATTCGCTACAATAGCAACAAGTCGAAGGCTCCACCTTCTTTGATCATTAAACCTGCAGGCCCTGTGCCTTATTCCTCCGATCGAGCTGTGCCATTCCGGTACAATCCTGTTGCTGTCCAGGATGGGGTCGAGGTGCCTTTGCCTTCAACTTCCGTAACCACTGTTGCTGATGTCAGTGGGTTGACCCGAAGCGGTCGTGTATTTTCTGCGCCTCCAAAGGCTATTGCTTCTGAATCTGTTGAACGTCCTGTGGGGACCGCTGTGAATGTTCAGAATCCGGCACTTGATGTTGCCAAACCCTCCTCATCTATACAAAGGACTCCTGTTTCTTCAGTTGGCCCGAGTGGCATTGTTGATGAAGAATCTGATGAGACGCTGAGGCTCATCAGAAAGAGTGAGTACAACATTGTAGACCAGCTTCTACACACGCCCTCCAAGATTTCTATTCTTTCTCTGCTGCTGAATTCAGAACCCCATAGGGAGGCTCTGCAGAAAGTCTTGGACTTGGCGTACGTTGATCATGACGTCACCCTTGAGCAGTTTGATAGCATTGTTGCAAACATTACCGCTTGCAACACTTTGAGCTTTTGTGACGATGATCTCCCTGAGGAGGGAAGAGACCACAACATGGCCTTACATATCTCAATGAATTGTACATCTGATGCAATGTCCAATGTGTTGGTGGACACTGGATCTTCTTTAAATGTATTGCCAAAATCCACACTCTCTCGTCTGTCATATCAAGGTCCTCCTATGAGGCAGAGTGGGGTTGTTGTGAAAGCATTTGATGGGTCGCGCAAGACCGTGATTGGGGAAGTTGATCTCCCAATCAAGATAGGACCAAGTGATTTCCAGGTTACTTTCCAAGTAATGGATATCCACCCATCTTATAGCTGTCTCTTAGGCAGACCATGGATTCACGAGGCTGGCGCCGTGACATCCACCCTACACCAGAAGCTGAAGTTTGTCAAAAACAAGAAATTGGTTGTAGTAGGGGGGGGGGGGGGAAAGGCTCTCCTGGTTAGCCATCTGTCTTCTTTCTCGTACATTGACGCAGAGGATGAAGTTGGAACTCAGTTCCAAGCTTTATCTATTGATGAACCAATCGAGAAGAAGTCTCCTTCATTCACTTCCTACCGAGATGCGAAGCTGGCCATTGAATGTGGTGCAGTTGCTGGATTAGGGAAAGTGCTTGAACTTGAAGATAACCGATCCCGGGCTGGCATTGGCTATGGTTCTGGGGCATGCAATGAGCAAGGTTTGTTCACAAGTGGAGGATTCATCCATGCTGATCAACCTGAAGAGGAAGCTGCTGCTATCATTGAAGAAGAAGATGCAGAAGACTTGAACAATTTCATCATTCCTGGTGGTGTCTGCCACAATTGGGTCGCTGTAGATGTTCCTACAGTCATCCATAGATCAGAGTAATTGTTTACTTTGTTTGAAACCCTTCTCCCATGCCAAAAGGAGAAGTGATGACATTGTTGGCAAAGCATATATACAATGATGTTTTCATTCAATTTTCGCATTGTTAAACATTTGTTTTTCCTTTGTTTTCACTTTTTGCTTTTCGTTATGAAATCAGTGATCACAAAAAACCCATAAAAACAAGAATAAAAGCAAACATTTTTTCATCTGCATAATGATTTGCTTGTTTAAATTCTGAAGTTTTTCTTAACTAAAATCATTATGCAGGTTGATCCTAAAACCCATTGAACATAATGATCCAACGCCATCTCCCAATTTTGAATTCCCTGTATTTGAGGCAGAGGAAGATGATGTTGAAGGGATTCCTGATGAGATCACCCGTCTCCTTGAGCACGAAGAGAAGATCATTCAGCCGCATCTTGAAGACTTGGAAACAGTCAACTTGGGGTCTGAGGATTGTGCTCGTCTGGTGAAGATTGGGGCACTTCTTGAAGGGTCTGTCAAAGAAGATTTGATCAGCTTGCTACGAGAATATTCAGACATCTTTGCTTGGTCCTATGAAGATATGCCAGGTTTAGATACAGATATTGTGCAACATTTCCTGCCTTTGAAGCCTGAGTGCGTGCCTGTGAAGCAGAAGCTCAGAAGAACTCATCCAGATATGGCAGTGAAGATCAAAGAGGAAGTTCAGAAGCAAATTGACGCGGGGTTTCTGGTGACTTCGACATATCCTCAATGGGTGGCCAACATTGTGCCTGTTCCTAAGAAGGACGGAAAAGTCCGTATGTGCGTTGATTACAAAGATCTGAATAAGGCTAGCCCGAAAGACGATTTTCCTCTACCACACATTGACATGTTGGTAGACAATACAGCCAAATTCAAAGTCTTTTCCTTTATGGACGGATTTTCCGGATATAATCAAATCAAGATGGCACCAGAGGATATGGAGAAGACAACATTCATCACACCTTGGGGAACATTCTGCTATCGAGTGATGCCCTTCGGTTTGAAGAACGCCGGAGCCACGTATCAACGAGCTATGACTACCTTGTTTCATGACATGATGCACAAGGAGATAGAAGTCTATGTTGATGATATGATTGCTAAGTCCCGGACGGAAGTGGAGCATATTGAGCATTTGTTGAAGCTTTTCCAGCGTTTGAGGAAGTTCAAACTTCGCCTGAATCCGAACAAATGTACTTTTGGAGTCCGTTCTGGCAAGTTGTTGGGTTTTGTGGTAAGTGAAAGAGGTATTGAGGTTGATCCTGCAAAGGTCAAAGCAATACAAGAGATGCCTGCACCCAAAACTGAGAAGCAAGTCCGAGGTTTTCTTGGCCGCTTGAACTACATTTCCAGATTTATATCCCACATGACTGCCACATGTGCGCCGATATTCAAGCTCCTCCGGAAAGATCAGTCTCATGATTGGACCGAGGATTGCCAGAAAGCTTTCGACAGTATCAAAGACTATCTGTCTGAACCTCCGATTTTGTCTCCGCCTGTGGAAGGAAGACCTCTGATTATGTATTTAACAGTTCTTGAAGACTCGATGGGTTGTGTACTCGGTCAACAAGATGAATCAGGGAAGAAGGAGTTTGCTATATACTATCTCAGTAAGAAGTTTACTGATTGTGAGTCTCGGTACTCTATGCTTGAGAAGACGTGCTGTGCTTTGGCTTGGGCTGCTAAGCGTTTGCGCCAGTACATGATAAATCATACAACTTGGTTGATATCCAGAATGGATCCAATTAAGTATATCTTCGAGAAGCCTGCTTTAACTGGGAGGATTGCCCGTTGGCAGATGTTGTTATCTGAGTATGATATCGAGTATCGAGCTCAGAAAGCTACCAAAGGTAGTATCTTGGCTGACCATCTAGCGCACCAGCCAATTGAAGATCATCAGTCTGTTCAGTATGACTTCCCGGATGAGGAAATTCTGTATTTGAAGATGAAGGATTGCGATGAGCCCACACTTGATGAAGGTCCAGAACCTGGTTCCAGATGGACGATGGTGTTTGATGGCGCTGTTAATCAATATGGAAATGGAATTGGGGCAGTGATCATTACTCCTCAAGGTTCACACATTCCATTTACAGCAAGGCTAACTTTCAAATGCACGAACAATATGGCGGAGTACGAAGCCTGTATTATGGGACTTGAAGAATGCATTGACTTGAGAATCAAGTATCTTGATGTCTATGGTGATTCGGCCTTGGTTGTCAATCAGATCAAGGGTGAATGGGAGACGAATCAACCTGGTCTCATCCCATACAGAGATTATGCAAGACGGATTTCAACTTTCTTCACAGAAGTTGAATTTTATCATATTCCTCGAGAGGATAACCGGATGGCAGATGCCCTTGCTACGCTTGCTTCCATGATTGTAGTCAGATGGTGGAATGATGTTCCCAATATTACTGTGATGCGCATGGATAGACCCGCTCACATATTTGCAATTGAAGAAGTGAAAGATGACAATCCTTGGTATTTTGATATCAAGAATTTCCTCCAGAACCAGGTCTACCCGCCTGGGGCATCTGTGAAAGATAGGAAAACTTTGAGAAGGTTGTCAGGCAGTTTCTACCTCAGTGGAGAAGTGCTGTACAAGAGAAATTTTGATATGGTTTTGCTCAGATGCGTGGATAGACACGAAGCAAACCTGTTGATGACTGAGATCCATGAGGGTTCATTTGGTACTCATTCCAATGGACATGCCATGGCTAAGAAGATGTTGAGAGCAGGCTACTATTGGCTGACAATGGAGTCTGACTGTTGCAAGTATGTGAAGAAATGTCACAAGTGTCAAATTTATGCGGATAAGATTCATATTCCTCCGACACTCCTGAATGTGATTTCATCACCATGGCCTTTTTCTATGTGGGGAATTGACATGATCGGCATGATTGAGCCGAAAGCGTCCAATGGACATCGGTTTATTCTCGTAGCAATTGATTACTTCACCAAATGGGTTGAAGCCGCTTCGTACGCGAATGTAACCAGACAGATGGTTGTGAAGTTTATCAAGAACCAACTAATTTGCCGTTATGGTGTGCCAGAGAGGATCATTACTGATAATGGATCCAATCTGAATAACAAGATGATGGATGAGTTGTGCGCCGAATTCAAGATTGCACACCATAACTCCTCTCCCTACAGACCTAAGATGAATGGGGTTGTTGAAGCTGCTAACAAGAATATCAAGAGAATTATCCAGAAGATGACTGTCACGTACAAAGATTGGCACGAGATACTGCCATTTGCTTTGCATGGATATCGTACGTCTGTACGCACTTCAACAGGGGCAACCCCTTTCTCTCTTGTTTATGGCATGGAAGTCGTTCTCCCAGTAGAGGTGGAGATCCCATCAATGCGAGTCTTGATGGAAGCCAAGTTGACTGATGCTGAATGGATTCAGAGTCGTTATGACCAACTGAATTTGATTGAAGAGAAGAGATTGACTGCCATGTGTCATGGTCAGTTATATCAGCAGAGAATGAAGAAAGCATTCGACAAAAAGGTCAAGCCTCGTGTGTTCCGAGAAGGTGACCTTGTGCTCAAGAAAGTTTTGTCTTTCGCGCCCGATTCCAGGGGCAAGTGGACTCCAAACTACGAGGGTCCATATGTTGTTAAGAGAGCCTTTTCAGGCGGTGCATTGATGCTTACAACAATGGATGGGGAGGATTTCACTCGTCCTGTGAATTCAGATGCAGTCAAGAGATACTTTGCCTAGAAAAAAAAGTATATGCAAATAAAGAACAGAATTGCTCGCTAAGTTGAAAACCCGAAAGGGCGGCTTAGGCAAAAATGAGCGTCTCGGTGGAGAACCCGCAAGGGTAATTCAGGCAAAAATTAGAGACTTGAAAAAAAAAGGGGAATATTTGCATCCCGCTAGATTGAGTACCTCACTCTGGGGCAATCTAGGCAAAAATTAGGGATTTGGCAAGTAACTGCATCCTGACAAGACTTTCTGGTTCATCAGTCGTCATTTCTTCAGAAGATTCTCGATTCGTCGTCAACTGAAGTTTCGGATACATCGAGATTCAAATTGGTAGAGAAAGGATCATTATGTTCAATGTAGCCCTCTTCCAATATATATCACTGATTTCAAATTTGTACAGATCTATGGAGTCTTGCCATTTGCAGACTACCATTCCATCAAATCAATTTGAGCTTTTTATCCAATTATTCGCACTCTTATTTGTTTCAATTCAACAAATGTTTTGCATGTTTTAAATTGATAAAATGTCATTGTTTTAAACAAATCAAATTTTTCAAAATTGTTGTTTTAAACAAAGTGAACATTCACAAGATTGAAAGGATACTCAAGAATATCTCAGTGCTCTCCCGAGGGTGGCATGATTTCCAACAGGTAAGACATTTGTTCATATTCCTGGTTTGGTGGTATCTTCTTTCTTCAGATTTTTGTTGGGGTTGTTCCTCAAACAAAGTTGTTGTTGGGGTTGTTCCCCAGTATAGTCACAAGCAGAGTGTTGTTGAAGACTTCGTTTTCTCCAGCAGCAGTTTTCCCAGCATGATTTTTCTTGTAGAAATTTCGGCGGTTGATGGTTTGTCATCTTGGTGCCCCGTCACTTTCTCTAGTGGGTCGTATGCCCCAGACTTTATCTGTCTCCTCAACACAGTCATGAGTAGAGCTGTTATTGATATCCCCATTGGATTCGCGAGCAGAGTTGTTGTCGCTCTTCCCAGTGCAGTTGCCAGCGGAATTGTCTGTTTCCTCAGCACGATCGCTTTCTTTTTGAAGACTCGGTAAGTCAGTGGTTTGATACCCGGTACTTTACCTTTTCCCCAGCGAAGTCGTCTGCGGAATTGTTGCTATCTCTCCACCAGAGTTTTTCTCTTCAGCAGAGTAGGATTTATTTTCCTACTCGATGTTTGTTTGGGTTGACATCCCAGTATTGCATCCACCTTTTCCTCAGCTTAGTCTGCAGAATGTTTGTTGTGGCGGTTTCGCCCATCGATTACTCCTTCAATACCCCGGCATGGTCGGATGATGGCTCTAGCATCCCGAGAACGGATTAATTTCCTGACTGTTTGTGATCCCCAGTAGAGTGGCTTGTATTGCAGAATCTACTTGTTGTGATCAGTTTGCTATGTGTATTCTCCCCAAGTAGAGTGGTTTGTCGTAGAATCTACTTGTTTTATCTGTCCTCCCTCAGTGGTTTGTTCCCCAAGAGAGTAACCGACAGTTTTCCCCAATAGAGTTGCTTATGCAGTTAGATTCTATTTGGATGATATCATTCTCCCTCAGTGGGTTGTCCCCCAGCGGAGTTATTTGGACTTTTGCTTCTACAGCAGTTCGTGCTTATGCACCCTTTTGTTTCTCAGTTGACACTGGGATCCCCTGCAGATATCTTGGGTTTTCTCTTGTTCCCCGACAGATTTGTCTTGGTGGTTGTCTTTGCCCGTTGTGACTTTCTGTACCCTGATTGGGTTGTTTCCTGATATCTTCGACCCGCTGCTTCTTCAGCAGTACCCGCAGATCTTTGCTTTACAGCATGTGGATCTCCACAGATTGGCTCTCCAGTTGGTTTTTCCCCTGGAAGTATAATACCGGGCGTCTGATTCCTGGACCTGTTTGTGTTAGAATTGTCTGTTTTGTCAGCATTCATCAACATAAATCACGCATATTCATGCATACTCATAAAACATTCAGATATTCATGTCGCATTTCTCGCCATGTATCTTTTGTTTGTCGTGTCTCCTGCTATGGTGATATAGATCTCTTTACGGATCTCCCCAAGCAGATGTCGGGTGTTATAAATCTCTCCATATAGAGTCAACCCCATAAGCAGACAATGTTGTCTTTCCTTCTGCAGTTCCCCACTGAGATATATCCTCGTGGATGACGGTTTCTTCCGTTTCCTCCCAACACATATATTGGGATGGATTTTCCTATTTGAGTTATATCCTCATTAGGACGTGTCTTGATTCAGTCTGTCTTTTCGGATTATTCCCGAATCGGCTATTTGTCAAATGTCTTGTGCTTCCCAGTGGGTTGTTCCCCAGCGGAATGTTTTTGGGCCTCTACCCACAAACCGATAGCTATAAGTCCTATTTTCCCTGGCTTTCTTGGCAGAATTTGTGGTTATACACCTTTTATTCTCCAGCCAGAGTTTTGGTTTTCTACCTACTACCCGGTAGTTGTAAATCCTATTTTCCTGCTCTCCAGCAGTTTGTGGTTTGTTAAACCCTATCTCGGTTTCCCGTGCGGATTTGTGATTTGTTCTATCCCCACGCGGAGTTGTTGGTCTTCTACCCCGTATTCAGAAGATGTAAACCCTAATTTTGTGGTCACCTCCACCATCTTTTGGCCTTCTGCCTACAAACCAGCAGTCGTAAGTCCTATCTTTGCGGTTTTTCTACCTACAAACCGGTAGTTATAAACCCCGTTCTCTCCTTTGCAGAGTTAACTTTGTTGTTCATCCCAACCGATGACAATTCCCCTGTGGGTTATCTTCATCTAGTTCTTGATGTTGATTTTCCTTTGCTTGGATAAGTTGCTCAGATCAGCACTTATATCCCCAGCAAGTCTTTTACGGATAATTGTCGTATGCTAGCAATTTTATCCCCAGCGGGTCCTTTCACCTTGTGTCAGTGATTGTGTTCCCCGGATCTTTGATTTTCATCAATGTATCCTCAGCAGATTGTCTTTCATTTACCCTTTTGTCGGTAATGTCTGTTGCTCCTTTGGATTGGTCATCATTGTATACCTATTCTGGTATCCCGATGCCTTTCTTTTCGGATTTTATCCTATAAACAACCTACAACCCGGTTAAGGATAATCTTCCATGCGAGGTTATTATTCACGTTTTGACGGCTATGAATAATATATCTCATGCGCTCTTTAGTTGGAATCCTTTGTTGATTTTCCCCAACTGAGCAAGATTCGTATTCTTTGTAGAATCGAATATCCATCCTTTAACCAGTTTGTGTTTTGGATGATGAGTGTTTTGGAAGTGAAATCCAATTCACGTTTCGGTAGATCACCTGTTATATACCCAGTAACCGGTATCTCTGGTGTTTCTTACCATGCGAGTTTATTATCTACGTTCTGACGGTAATAGATAATATATCTCATGCGAGTATCTTATCCACGGTCTGCCGGTAATGGATATTGTATCTCATGCACTCTTTGGGTTTGTGTCCCCAGTTGAGTAAGATTCGTTTTCCCGTTGTGGATTCGAATATCCATCCTATAAACAAGACTGCTATTCTAGCTTTCTTCAGGGTGATGAGTGTCTTGGAACACAAACCAATTCACGTCTTCGGATTTTATCCTATAAACAACCCAGTAACCGGTTCAGGATGATTTTCCTTTCGAGTATATTATTCACGGTCTGCCGGTAATGGATATTATATCTCGTTCGCTCTTGGGTCAATCTTTTGATTGTTTTCTCCGCAGAGTAAGATTCGCATTCCTTGTGGAATAGAATGTCCATCCTATAAACAAGTCTGCTGTTCTAGCTTTCTTCAGGGTGATGAGTGTTTTGGAACACAAACCAATTCACGATTTCGGATTTTATCCTATAAACAACCTACAACCTGGTTCAGGATAATTTTCCATGCGAGTATATTATCTACGTTTTGACGGCTATAGATAATACATCTCATGCACTCTTTTGTCGAACATTTTGTTTGTTTCCCAAACTGAGTAAGATTTGCATTCTTTACAGAATCAAATATCCATCCTATAAACAAGTTTGCTTTCGCTCTCTTCAGGATGATGAGTGTTTTGGAACACACACCAATTCACGTCTTTGGTCGGTCACCTGTTACATACCTACAACCCGGTATCCTTGGTGTTCCTTCCTGAGTTTGTTACCCTTATACCCGGTAACATCTCATTTCTTTGGTGCTTCCTCAGTGAAGTTTTCTTGTTGCTTCTCCCCAGGAGTCAGCTTGTGTCTCTCCAATGGATTTATTTTCCTTTGGAATATTCTTTTTCTCAGTGTGAGTCCTTCACTCCCCAGTGAGTTCTCCAGTCTGTTTTCTGTTATTTCCTAATCAGAGTCGTGTCTTGTTCACGCTGTGTCAGTTTTGTTTATCCCCAACTAGAGTCTTGTCAGAGTCTCTGTTCCTGGTGAGTGCATTATTCCGATGGATCGTCTTTTCTTCTGTGTGAATCATATTCCCCACAGAATTTGTGTCTTTTGCATGCATACATTTGCATCATGAGGTCTCTTAGGGACCAAAATTTGTCTCATTACTGTTATTTAAGCCCATTCTACCGCGTCGAGATGAAGATTTCTAAACTTCACTTCTCCGGCTAGAATGACCTTAAATAGGGGCATCTGTAAGACCCCAATTTTGGGCCCTAAGATCCCTCATGGCCCATATCATATCATATCATGGCCTCAAGGATCATTGCATGCCCTAGCTCCCCTCCTAGTGGGTAGGTTGCCTTGTGAGTGTGGTTCTTGATCACCAAGCATGTTTTGCATTTGTATATTATTGCCTTTCACATGTTTATCAACCAAAAAGTACAAAAATATTGTCAGTTTAACCTTGTTGCTTGCAGTTGAAGCAATCATCAGCAATTAGGTCAAAATCAGTCAAAGTCAGGCATTGCAATGGATGGTGGCCATTCTTGCAGAATCTGGGCACCATGATTAATAATCAAGAGTTCACATGACTTGAGACATCAGAAGTGGTTCAATCATGCAAAACCCTAGAGAAGTCAACAGAAAGTCAAACTTGGTCAACTGTTGATTTAATCAGTGATTTGATGGTGGGAATTGATTTGAAGGAGTTCATTCATGCTTATATAAGCCTCATATATCATGTCAAACCTCATCATGGAAGAAAATCAAGTCAGACAGAAAATTTCCAGAAATAGAAACTTGACCTGTAATCTTAACTGCCAAAAATGGAAACTTCTTGATCCTCAACTTACATCATGATACAAGCTTCAAATGGATTTTTGCCCAACATGAAAGTTGAAGATCTTGTTCTCCCATTTTCAAAAAGTCCAAGAAATCTCAATTCCCATGTATGGTTGGCAAGATATGATCAATTCATTTTCACAATTTCATGAACTTCAGAAGGCCATATCTCATGAACCACAAGGCCAATTTTAGTGGGGTTTTTTCCTACAAGCTCCATTTGTTCCCCTCTTTCCAAAAATGCATTCATCTTTCACCAAAACCTCACCATGCAAAATGCCATTTTTGGACTTGACTTCTTTAAATTCAAGTGTGTGCAAAAGTTGACTTTTTGATTTAGCAATTTTTAAACAATTTGGCCATTTGGGATCTGTTTTAGATGGTATTTGAAACATGCTCAAGGCCCAATTCGTGCAGACCATATACCTCCATGTGCACATTGGTTCAAATTAGCAAAAATGCAAATTGGCTTCATTTAAGTTAACTTTGATTAGTACCTTCATTAACTAATGCTAAACAGTCCATATATAAGTCATTTTCTGTGAGATTCAACCCTAGCAGCAGCCTTTACACATCAGAAAACTCTCATTCCCTCCCAATTTCGATTTTGACATTTTGCAATTTCTGCTCAAAATCTCCAAACAACTCGAACAATCCTTCATTGTCCCATCATCTAACCACCATTGAGAGTTGTTTCTAAGCATAAAATACCAACTGGAATAGCATTTCAAATTCTGTTTCTCCATGAATCCAACAATGGTGATTTTCGATTTTGGTGTTTCCAAGAGTTGCTGAGCTTCAAGCCACCCTCCAGCCATCATTTCAAACCAAGATCTTCATCTGTTTCGAGCTGCATCGCCAAAATAACCACTGCTCCACTCCTTTCTTCAAAATCAAGTAAGGTTTCGACCACCTTCTTTCTCTAATCCATGCTATGCTTATGATAGTTTACACTTTGCTGATTCTAATGAACTATGGATTGCTTGAAATGGTTGTGTCATGCATGAGAAATCTGGATTTTCATTTGTATGCTCAAATATGTTTTCAGTCGATTTGCTTTGATGATGATGATTTCATGAAAACCATGTTTGGATTATGCATGTACATGTTTCACTTGTTCGAATGGTATGCTTGCTGTTGATTTCTGGGCATGTTAGTATTCCACGATTGTTGGAGATGATGAATGTTACTGTTGCTGTGGCCAAGCCCTAATCCTTTCCCAGATTTCCTTGTTTTCACGTGTATTGCTACTTGTTTTTACTGTTCCATTGGTGACAACCAATGAGAACATTTCATTTGCTTGGCTGATGCGCTGCATTTTGTTTAATGAGGGTGGTAATTACAAAAGTGCCACCGGTCAACCATGTTGACCTAGTAAAACATGTTCATCTTGTTCATTTGTTCCAAATTCATTACTCAACTTACAAAATTCATAACTCGTGCATTTCAATTCCAAAATTCATGAATTTTTTTTTCATCATATTCACATGAATGTCTATTATTTTATCATGATTTTTGCTGAATTTTTGGTTGGCTGGATTTTTAATGGCATTAGGGTTCTTGACATGTATGCACATTTTGTACCTTTTGCCAATTCTTTTGTGAAATTGTGATGATGTATCCAATGCCCCTGAAATTTTTTGTGGTTAATCTACACTCATTCATGTTTGTTTTGATGTAGAGTTCTTGAATTTATCATATGTGGTTTGTGAGATATGAATTTTGGAAGTAGGGTGTGACAATTTGTGTCACACCAATGATATGCAATTTCATGATTTTTGTTGACATGCTTCCTGACCTCCAATTAATGTGAAATTTTGCATGAACCTTCTATTATATGTCTAGTTCACTTGTGATTTTTCCTGGAATTAATTATGCCATTTCCAAATTGTTTGAGATTTTATCCCCTGTTTGACCAAAATGTTGACTTGTGTGATACATCTTGCCATTTCCTTTGTGAAATTCTCATACCTTATTGGATGATCATGAAAGTTTACATGTGCATACTAGGAATCTTGAGCTTTGCATTGGTGTTGATCCCATTCATTTCTCATCTGTTTTCATTTAGTTATGACTTTTTGAAGTTGATACATGTATATTTGACTTCTTTGTGTATACTTGAAATTGTTTTGACTTCCTGATTTTAATTGACCATCTTCCCATGATCCAATTGAGCTGAAATTTTATATGCATGTCATGTTATGGATTGTGATTGAGTATGAATTATTTGGTGATTTTTGGAATTGTTTATGATTGCTTTTGATTCAAGTCTTTCTGTTGACTTCATTGAGCATATTCAAATTTGCTTTGACTTCATGATTTTCATTGACTGCCTTCCACTTGTCCAATTGTGATGAAATTTTACATGCTTACCATGCTAGGTGTTAGGATTGATCATGAATTATTTGGTGATTTTTGAAAATGTTTGAGTTGACTTTTGATGCAAGTCTTTCTGTTGACTTCTATGTGCACCAATTTGCCATGCTTTGACTTCTTTTGTCTATAAAATCATGATGATGAATGATATGAACTTGAGACCAATTGGGTTTGCTTCTTAAATGTTTGAACTTGATTTTGGTTGACTTTCATTTGCTGTTTTGACTTTCTCATTTGTTTTTGACCCTAGGCTTGTCCTAGGGGTCTCCTGGCTTATGTTTGAGTTCATTGTTTCAGGTTGAGCTACAAATGCTTCAAAGAAACTTTTTGCAAGTTGATTAAGCTTGATTATTTACTATGAGCTAACCTTTGTTTGTAGGTGGCTTGACTCATATGATTTGAGTCTTGTGCTTTGCACATTTGCCTGTCTGTTTTGATTGTTGGTTTCCTTTCCTTTTGTTTAAACTGTTGGACTGTGTACTGATTTGTTTGACTATTTCAGGTACCATTAGTTGCTTAAGTTCTTTGAACTTGCTTTGCTTTGCTATTTAGCAATTTGCTTTGAGTTAATCCCTCTTTCTTCATGTAGTCTGGAAGACCTGGCCTGTTACTTGGCCAGGCAACTGTCTGAAGTCCTCCTTAAGAGGCAATGCTTGTGTGTGTTTATATTTGTCCCAAGCAGGAAAAGTCCTTTAAATAAGGCAATTGGTAGATCAAAGGGATAAGCAACCTATCCCCTACTATTCTGTGAGTCTTCTCCTTGCTCCCATTACATGGTTGTAGCATTGAGATCCTAACCCAAGATCTATCGAGTCAATAATATGTGGAGAGAGTTCCTACTTTCTGAACTCCCACACCTTCTGATATTTAAATGCTCTCCCTGATCAGGGATAAGAGCAATGAGGCACACCCCTCATATCCTTTCATCTGCTTCACCTTAGCCTCTCAATGGCAAGGTTAAGAGCAATCTTTGGCCCTATTCCAGTTGGCCTCAGTGCCTAACCCTCTTGTATGAGCCTCATTGTATGGTTATAGAGTGTGCTGTTTGATTCTCATTGATTGATTGATTGCTTCACATGCACATGCTTGCTTGTATGCTCTATGCATTTATCATCATTTATTGCTCATCAATACATAATCATCTCATTTGTCTTTGTGACTTATCATTGCTGTTTACCCATTGAGGACAATTGTAAGACCATTCATTGGCCATTGCTCCTATGATATGGAAGTGAGTATAAGACCATCATCTTGGCCACTCATCTTATCTTCGCCTAATGCATTTGTTGATTGTATGTGAGGATGCAATTATAAGTCCCTGTAAGTTGGCATTTGCTTTCCTGTGATCATAATTTGTTTTGACTGTTGGTATGTGAGGTTGCAATTATAAGTCCCTGTAAGTTGGCATTTGCTTTCCTATGATCATATTGTTGCTTTTGTTCTTGTATGTGAGGATCCATTGTAAGTCCCTGTAATGTGGCATTGGTTTTCCTGTGATCATATGTGGAGTTAACCTAAGTCCAGATAGATTGGCAGTTGACTTCCATTTCTCATCTTTGTTTTCTTTTGAGGAGATTAGTGTAAGACCATTGAGTGGCTTCTGATATCCATTTCTGTTTTAGGAGACTGGTGTAAATCCATCTATTGGTATCCGGTATCCACCTTTTATTTCTTTGTTTGAGGAGATTGGTATAAGCCCAGTGATTGGCATCCGATATCCGCTTTTGTTGACTTTCTTGTTTGTTTATTATTATCCATTGCTATTCCAAAGGACACACTTGAATCATCTTCTATAT
Source organism: Lathyrus oleraceus (assembly GCF_024323335.1). NCBI lineage: Eukaryota > Viridiplantae > Streptophyta > Magnoliopsida > Fabales > Fabaceae > Lathyrus > Lathyrus oleraceus. The sequence continues at coordinate 371,372,431 of NC_066583.1, read as the reverse complement.
GATCTCAAGAAGTGAACCTTCTAAGAAGTTTTACTTCCCATCCTCATCCATTCATCATCCATTATGTCCTAAACTTTTTCACACTTTGATTCCAAACTTGACGTAGGTATTGTGCAAACTTCTTCATGTTTTCAAACTAAAAACCTGGACCCAAGTCCTTGACTTTTTTTTCAAACTCATTTCATAATACTTCTTTGAATCAATCTTAATCATACTTTGACTCCACTTTCACAATCACAATCAATTAACTTCACTCACTCAATTGTTTTGGCTTTGTCCATTGTTAACCTTTTCATGCATTAGCCATAGGTTTCAATTATCATTGTGGTTGATGTAAACCTCACCTTATCTTTAGTGAGTTGACAGTAAGACTTCCGTACTGAAAACAGGGCTAACCCCTCTAGTACGTCGAAGCTATCCTCGCATGGTGGATGTTGGTTTTGGTCGAGTGTTCTCCCATTGATAATGAAAAGCCTCAGTGCTTGTGTTTAAAATTGAATCCACCAACTTTTGGAAATCTTTTAGTCGAACTACGGCGTTTTGATCCTTACCTTTGATGGAAGGTACGTAGGCAGCGGGTTCATCCGTTCAAACCCAATAACCCAATAACTAACTTGTACATTCTTTTCTCATCATCCCAATCATGTTTGCACAATGTTTATGTCATAACAAATAACAATTTTATACAACAAGTGTGAAAAGGGCTCCCTAGGAGTACCTAGGACGTGATGGGTGCCTAACACCTTCCCATTGCGTAATTTACCCCTTACCCAGAATCTCTGATCTTTTTATTAGTTTTCTACGTGTAAAATTTCTTAGGCTTTTGTTCGCTTTTTAGCCAGTCCTTTGGATAAATAAAAGTGCGGTGGCGACTCGAAAATCATTGTATACCTTGCTTATGGTTTAATCGATAAATCATATAGCGACGAATACACCACTACAGTAAGCACATGAGGCGTTGGGGTTATGTTTAGAATGGTAAGGCGACACGACCTGAAGGATTTCTTTTGGCACAATGGCCTCCACATGGATCAATTATGGTACCAAGTCAGCATATGGTATTGGGATCTTGTCGTACTGAGTGCGCTTGCCATAGTTTTCTCTGTTATTCTGCCCTTGATTCTGCCCTTTATTGTCACAGTTGTATTGTCGATTCTGATCTTTCTGAGTAGGAGCTGATTGTTGATTGCTTCTCTGTGGTTGATACTGGAAAGGCGGTTGTTGGTATTAAGCTACGACAACGTATGGATACGGGTAGTACGGCATAGGGGCCATCGGAACCTGATACCGGGGACGAGCCTTCGCCATTACAGCGTTTGCCTCCCCCCTTCTTCTTCTTAGCGAAGCCCCCATGCGGCCTCTTGTTGATTGTCTGATGCGTTGTCGTGTCTATTATCTTCCCTGATTTCAGCCCACTCTCAACACGTTCCCTAATAGTAACCATATCGCCGAAGTTTGTTGGTGAATTGCCAATCATCTTCTCAAAATACAGCCCTTGCAGCGTACCCATGAAGATGTCAACCAACTCATTGTCAGATAGTGCTGGTCGAACCCTAGTCGCCATTTCACGCCAACGTTGAGAATACTCCTTGAAGGTTTCATTAGATCTTTGCTACTGGTTCTATAGTTGAAGCCTTGTTGGAGCCATGTCAAGGTTGTACTTATATTGTTTCAAAAATGCCTCAGAGAGGTCCCTCGGATCTTTGAGCACTCCAAACTCATATATCAATCCAAGGAAGCCCCAGTCAGGCTATCTTGGAAGCAATGAATCAAGAGGTTATTGTTATCAATATGCGAAGCCATCTTCTTGTAGTACATAGTGAGATGACTGCAGGGATAACTAAGGCCTTTGTACTTGGGGAGGTCGGGCACCTTGAACTTTTGGGGCAACACCACGTTCGGGACCAAGCAGAGGTCTCGAGCATCTATGCCGAAAGAAGAGAATCCCTCAATTGCCCTTATTCTGTCGTCCAAGAACTGGTAATCCGCCGATTTGGCCGGATCAATAACGGGAGAAGCGACCTAACTGGTCGGTCGAGAGACTTCAGGAGCGATTGGTGCGGGCATGCTCGGGTTGAACCACATTAGCGGGTAGGAGAAACCTGGTGGCACAGTCTGAGCGAAAGTAGCAGGTTGAAAGTACTGCATTCCAGGTTGAGCATTGAGGGCCTAAGGTGCCCCTGCCTGCATATACTGGGATGCAAGATTCATTATCACGGGCACAGAGCTTGTCCCTGGGTAGCCAAAAGGGACGTGGATCTGACCGGTGCTCGCAGCTTGTGCAGCCTGACTGGGCAGTTGAAAATGGAGGTACGGGCCTCGGTAGTCTTCTTCGTCATTAGGGAGGTCTTCAGGGACCTGACCCTGGTTGTCATCCGGATCAGTAGCAATGGCCGAGGTATTTTGGAGAGCGGGGAGAACCCAAGGGAAACCAAAGTTTCCAGCAGCAGCAGCAAGAGCCGAATGAGGGAAGAAAGCTCCCCCACTAGCGAGGCTAGCAGCAAGGTGTAGGGGAATTCCCCACGAATAGGCAGCAGTAAGCCTAGCAGGATCTGTGGGGATCACCTGGCGGTTCCCAGAGTTAGGAACCACAGTTTTCGCCGAAGGGTCGACGATAGTGCCAACAACGGTATCAAGAATGGTCACCCCAGCAGCACGGGTGACGTTGGCAGCAGCAGGGGCAGGGTTCCTCTGACACTGGAGGAGCTCCAAGATGGTCTCCATGTTGCCCATGAACAAGTTCATCTCTCCTTGCACATGGCAAGGGATTCACGGACAATAGCGTTGTCGACTTCGTATTTGGCCATGATCTTAGATTTTCGGGAACGGGTGTAGTACGGATGAAGAGTCGTCGTTGTTACTGCAGTAAAACGGCGAGTGTAAGCATTTTGTTTTCTGATAGATTTTGGCAAGTATATGCATGGATGCATGTATGTATGCAAAAAGATTTGATGTATGCATTCAACATTATCATTACTATATTTTTTTTGTAAAGACAAAATTCCAAGGAATTCGCGAGTTTATTTAACATAAGCAATTATGAAGCGAATAAAGAGAGACAGTTTATGAAGCCAATAGTCGGGAAACTCTTTTATTCCATGTCAATAAAAACAGAATACAAATACATCAAGGAAATGCCCCTCGGCTACAAGAAGATCACATTAGTCCGATCGGACCTCAACCTAATGAATTACAAGCGGCTAGAAACAATTAGATAACAACTCCTCGTAGTAAGCTTGCGATTTGGGGGACAGGAAGGCGCCCCATTTTCCCAACATCGCACTTTCTTCAGGTGGGGGGGGGGGGGTTATTCACAACTGTCTTCCCTCGGTCTGAGGGGTCTTCAGGATGCTTATTCAACGGTATGTTGCTGTCTTTCAGATTCCCATGTGATTGCTCCTTCAACCTTTGGATCTCTTCTAGCCTCTGGTTCAACTCGTACTGGTTCTGGTGAAGGGTGACTTCTAGCTGTTTGTTGCGGCTTCTCTCATCCTTCAACTCTTTCTTACAAGCTTCTAGCAGGCTTTGAAGTTTCTTCATTTGCTCCATGTGTTCTAGTTCTGCTTTACTAGCTCGGTATTGGGCTTCGGTTAACTGCTTCTTTTTGGTCGCCAGACTGGCATAAGTTCCTTTGAGGGTGTCACCCATTTTAAGTCTTTTGAAAACCTCTGTCTATACCTTATCATCAGCTTGACGAACTCGGTCTCTCTTCTGATTCAGATTGAATTTCAGAGTCTCTTTCTCCAATGAGATCTTAGCAAGCTTAGATCTGAGATCAGCATTATCTTTCTCTAGAGTCTTGATGACCTTCTTCAATTCATCCATCTCAGAATTAGGTTGGTTCTCTAGCTCAGGAGATTGGAGGTTCATGGATGGTTCGGGTGGGAACGACAATAAGACCTCACTGACCCTGCTCTTGACCCAATTAGTGTAAGCTTCCTTGGCGATACAATTCTTCTTACCCATTTCTGCTCTTCCTTGAGGACAAATCGACCCCTAAGCCTTGACAATCTTCTTGATCAAATCTGGCTCTTCGACTCCTTCATATAAAACAAAACCTTTTACACTTTCTAGATCAGGTTTGTCCATCATAGGATATCCAAGTTGTCGCAATGCTAACCTCAGGTTGTAGTTGATTCCTCCTTTTGTACCAAGAAGAGGCACATTAGGAAAATCCCCACAATTGAGGATGAGCTCGACACCATCATACATTCTAGAATACTAAGGAATGTCTTCGACTTTTAAGGACATGATCCTCTGGGACCATTTCAAATTATCTTTGTTCTCAATGAAAGGACCTTCACTGGGTAGATTCAAAATAAACCATCTATACAGTAAAAGGGTGCAACAGACGATAGTCCCTTTCTTCTTCTGGGTTCTTACGTGGATGGAATAGTAGGTATCAACAAGAAGAGTGGGAATCAGGTTTTGAGTCAAGAAGATGTGAATGGCAGCCAAGTCTACGAACTCCTCCATATTCAGAAACATCCCATAGATGAGTAAAGCTAGATGGGCGTTGAAGGCCGTCCAACTTCCAGCTTCAGCAAAGGTGATAGCTTTGTCTACGAGAAACTTAGATGTGAAGCCATGGATTCCACCCTTTGGTTTCAAGTTCAATTCTATCTCCTTCTTTCCGATATGCAGAGCTTCAGCAAGTTCTCGATATTCAGGAAGTTCCTTAGTGCGGATGTAGGGCACTTGGTTCTTGATCCTGATACCCAAAATGTGAGAATACTCTTCCAATGTCGGCGCTAGCTGGTAATCTTGGAAAGTAAAGCACCTTAGTGGTGGATCGTAGAATTACACCAAAGTGTGAACAACGGTGATGTTGACCTCGGTGTTCAGAATTCCCAGTAGGTTACCATACGTTTCCTTGAAGGCGTCTTTGTGAGGCAGGTCTAAACGTGCCCCAAGTCCTCTCAACACAGCTAATGGAGGTTCCACAAACTTCTAATTATGGATGCTTTTTCTCCCGGGATTCATGCTTCACTTCAATTGCTTGGTGAATAGACTGGACTCTTGGATTCCTGGAAAAGACATGCATATGCAAAAAAAATGGTCATGATGAATGATAATGCAATGATGATATAATAATAAGTCACACGGGGTCAGAACCATGGCAAGTTCTGGACAATCTGTAAGTGCCACATGTTACAAGTTCAAAAGTTCGACGTAGCATGAGTATCAAGGTAGGTAGAGTCTATGGCTTCCTGCAATGAAAACCCATATCCCCCTCACATGTGTGGATTATGCTCCAAGGTGGTCCCTAAAAGGTCTCCCAGAGTCATCAACTCGAAATGAAAATACCTTGCTGTAGTGAATACTCACAGGACAAAAGTACTTCCAAGTGAATCTAGTCTGGGTGTGGTTCTCGTGACCCCCAACGTACGAAACGCAGGTGTACACGACTATCCACGAGTCTAACCTATGTGTATACTAAGCTCGAGTATAGAGTTTTCCTCTCATGTAATCTAACCCATCCCAACAACAATGTAACAGATATATCCATGCGATAAATAAAAGTGAGTATAACTATGAGTTAAGCACCTAAACTAGCGAGGGAACAACCTAAACTAGGCTCGACTCCTTTTAGCGACTAGGAAATACTCCCAGTAACGAAGTAACTCCCCATCAGAGTCGCCAGCTGAAGCTAGCGGAAATATACCCGAACGTATCGCACGCTCGAACATACAACAAAGTTGCCATTGAACTTTATTTATCCCCAGAGGGAAGGGAAAACATCGATAAAACCCGGGGGAAAGAGATATATTGGGTAAGGAAGTCGGTTATGCAAGGGGAAGGTATTAGCACCCCAAACATCCATGGTACTCCATGGGAACCGTTTTGATTGTTCTTGCTCGAATAGGTGTTATCTAAAGATTACTCGCAAAAGAATGAAGGGAAAGGAAATATATAAAGTGCTCGGTGAGGATTGGGGCACTCATGCCTACGTATCCTCATAGTGCAATAAGGAATTCAGAGTTCCGTAGTTCAAAGAACTAATGGTGGGAGATGAGAAGAAGAGTGATATATGTATGGTCTGAACCAAAGGATAATGTGATTTGAACTCCAACAAGGGGGTGAAAATGTGAACCCAAGAGTAAAACTGGTATGAACCAACACGTGAGGGTCTACAACATCGTATTGGAATAACCAAAAAGAAAGGGTTGCCTAAATGCGGCTGCAAAGTAAGTAAGGAGATGTTTGTCTAAGCTACAAGGTCTGACAAGATAAACAAGTCGGCTCTTAGTTCACAAAAAAGAGTATAAGATGGAGCACAAAGGTATAGTGTATTTGGCTCAAAGAATAGGTATATCACATGAAGTGAGTAAAGGTAGAGTATGAAGGTATCATGGAAATGAATGGAGTGAAGTGACCGAAGTCACAAAATAGAGTATTTGGTGATAAGTGACTGAAAAAGTATTGTTTGAAATCGAAAGGTGAAAGTGTATTGGAAACCATAGGAGAAATATAATTTGTACCATAGAGGGAAAGGTGGCATGAACCACAAGTGATAGGTCTGAGACATGGTATCACTATATGGCTGGCCAAAAAAGAAGGAATTAAGTGTTTGATTACATAGTACAAACATCTCTAGGTACAAAAGTGGACTATTTATTAGGCGTCCTAAAAGGGTATATATGGAGTTCCAAAGAAAGTGTATCTCGATGTCAGAGGTATAATATGTCACTGGGTGGACGATTTATGATCGAAGATAGGTAATAGATAGTGAAAGATATGAATGGTTCCCTAAGGCGAAGTAGTAATAATTAGAAGTATGCTCGCCAAGGATTCGCATCCTCGTGCCTACGTATTCTCATTATGCAATGAGAAAATCAGAGCAGTCGTAGTTCGGAACTATGAAAAGAGAGAAAGGGAGATATACAGTGATGAGGATTATAGCTTGCACCAAAAGAATGGTATCGAGGGAGCTCACAAAGATAACTGGCTTCGAATTAAGTGATCGATTGCATAGCACGAACAACTCTTGATTCACAAGGCGGACTATTCATTAAGCGTCCTAAAAGGATGAGTATGAGACCCACAAGAAAGTATTGTTGGGTGCAAGGGAGAATGTATCACTTGCCGGAGAACAAACAATTTGAGATCAAAGAAAAGAATTATCTTGAATCCATGAAGGAATAAACTCTGAACCGAAGAGCAAAGGTAAACCAACAAGTGAGGGGTCCAAGGCATGGTATCACTGCAGTGGAATAAGCAAAAACAAAGGAATTAAGTGTTTGTTACATAGTACAAACAGCTCTTGGTTCACAAAGATGGACTGTTCATTAAGCATCCTAAAAGGATGTGAATGGAATCCAAGGAACAATGATATTTGATCTCAAAAAGATGGTGAGATTAAATGAATGAAGAATAATTGATTAATAAATAGGGCAGCTCACGAAGAAACGAGGTTCCCCTGCCTACGCATCCTTATTGTGAAATAAGGAAATCAGAGCTTTCGTAGTTCAGCCCACTAGGGCTGAAAAGAAATTGATTGGAGGCAAGAAGAAATGGATGATTTGAGTTGAATGATTGAGAATTGAATATAGTGAAGGATGGATATACTTGATAGTTACTGGATGCTGAAAATCACACTAACTTTCAAGCGGAGGGAGAAGAGTCTTTGTAGTTGTTTCTTGTAGTGAAGATGAAGATCTTATCAATCGTTCGATTCGAATTGCACTAAAGTATATGAATAGAGGTGAATATGATGAGCGCTGGGTCATACGTCCCATACCCAAAGATACTCAGAATGGGGGTAGGAATACTCCAGTCCCACTCCTTCTCCATTACTTAAGGCTCGTATCGTACAACTTGATTTATGATTGATAAGTTGTGGACGTTGTCCTTGTTTTTGTTGTCTTTTGCTTTGTGAAGATAAACTTGTTAATTGTATGGTTAGAATTGTGCTAAAGTCTATGAGTAGAGGTGAATACGATGAGCACTGGGTCATACGTCCCATACCCAAAGATACTTAGAATGGGGGTAGGAATACTTCAGTCCCACTCTTTCTCTATTACTTAAGACTCGTGTCACACTCTTCTAACTTTGATTTAACAAGTTTTGAAGATACCACCTTTGATGTGCTTGAATAATCCGCTGCTTGATGTGACTGAGGATGCCTTGATTGAAGATCTTGCCTTGAGGCCTTGAGCTCCACAGCATGAAAGAAAAGTCCTACTAAGTGACCAAGGGTCTTTTGGTCACTCAATTAGACTGGGGGATTATACAAGTTCAAAGGATTTAATTAATCAAAATTTCTTCTGATCAATTTAATCGGGGGTTTGGTTTTAGTTTTGAAGGGAACTAATTTGGGATCTAATTGAAGTTAGTAATTGTTAGAAACTAACCTAAGGGATCATGCATTAGAAATTGATTGAATATTCTAAGTTAGATTAGAAATCCTAAGGGAGCATGTCAAAGTATTGATTAAAATCATGATTAAAATTCTATGTTAAGTCCTACAATTATTAGGAAATGATTGAATTTTAATCCTAAGGGGAACATGCAAATTTCAACACAAAATGTCAAGATAAGCCCATAAGGGGAAAAATGGTCATTCACTAAAACATGTCTAATTTTATTCATGGCCTAAAAGGGATTCTAACCTAAAGTTGAATTCTAATCCTAATATTGAGAATAGTGAAGTTCTAAACTCAATCAAAGACCAATTGTCTCTAATTAGAATTAATAAAAAGTCCTAATTAAAAAATCCTAATTAAAATTCTAATAAAAAAAGTCCTGATTCTAATAAAACCCTAATTAAAACTAAAATCCTAAAAATCAAGATTTTATTCCTAATTGTCAAAGTTATCTAATTAACCTAATATTATCCTAATTAACCTAATTATATTGCAAAAACCATAAAAGAAAAAAACAATTAAAATGGAGGTATGAATTGAACATGGGTGTGTAAAACAGAATTGGGTTAATGGGCTTCAGAATGAGCCCAAAGCTGTTTTTGGTGCAAGCAATGTCCAAAAACTAGGGGTATGCGCGGTAAAACGAAAATGGGCTTCTTGAGCCCAATCAGAGTTTCAACACTCCAACTAGGGGGTGTAGATGGAAAATGCGTGGGAAACTAGTAAAATGGCTAATGGGCTTGGCTGGGCCCAAGATGCATTTCTTCCTAACAGGCATTCAGGTGTAGTGGTGAAATAGGGGTGAATCAATGAAAACACTAATGGGCCTCATGAAGCTCGTTTTCAATTCCTTTAAAAAACAGGGGGGGGGGGTATTAAGAATGTCTGGTGTATGAAAAGCAATTCTCATGGGCCTGATCACCTAAGCCCACTACCCTCACCTCTGTTGACTTGTCTAAGTCAACAGAGTTCAAACTCCCTCACCGCGCTGTCTCTCACCGTCCGTTTATTAGGATCATCGCGTCGGCGTTCGTCGCTGGCGCCGGTGTTGACTAACCACCCTACATTACCACCAAAGAATGCGCCGCTGCGCGCTAAACACGGATATGGAAAAGGAAATGGACACCGTTCACCGCATTGGGAGAATCGAGCTTGAACATAGAGGAACCCTAGAGTCCAAAACTCAAATTAAATGGTGCTTAATGAAGATCAATCCCTAACACCATGGGGGTTCCGTTCCTTAACCTAAATGCTACGCCTTGGTGCAGTCAGAGCAAGAAAACGACAATGAATTATAAATGACATTCTGGAGAAGGTGATCGAAGAATCTACCGGTAAGCTTCCTAGTCTTGATTCTTTCTTCTGTTCCTTCTTTTCGTCCCTTTCTCCTTCTTCTGAACCAGAATAATGGAAAACTATGAGTGTTATGGCTTAGCTCAGCGAAATTGAAGCTTCAAGGTGAAGCTTCAATGGCTTTTTCTGTGAGAGAATAAGAGAGCTTTGGTGAGGGTGATGAGAGGGGTTGCATAGAGAGTGTGCACAAATTTGCAAGGTTCCAAGGGTTCTCAAATGATGATGATGAATGTGATTAAATAATCATTAGGTTTGGATTGAGATAGGTTTAGAATTAGGATTAAATTCAGTTGAATTTAGGTTAGGAGTTAGTTGGATTCAACTCATTGAGTTAATGGTTAACTCAGTTAGTTGATCTTAACTCAGTTAGTTAGGATAAATTATATTAGTTGGTGAATGAGCAAACTTGTTTTTTTGTTGACTGGGTAATGCAGGTCATTACTTAAGTGGATTTGTCTAAGAACTTCAGTCATGACCTGCTACACAGGTTTTCTTTTAAATCCAAATAGTTAGTGACTTGAATTGCTATGAATGTTATATTGTGGCTAAAACAGGTTAATGTTATGTTGTTGGGATGCAGGTCTGCAGCATGCATGAAGATATGGTTATGTGAATCTGACTTAATGTAGCTTCATGGTCATGGTCTGCACCAGGGATATTCGTATGCTTGTAGCTTTTCATCTGCATCTTTATTGGCTTATGGCTCAGGTATAATGCATGGTGCCTCATCTGTTCTAGTTCGTGCATTGCAATATGGTTCAACACCCTTGCCCTTCATATAACCTCATTGGTTTTGATGCAGAGTTTGCTCGTGGTGCCTATTGTAGGTTTTGGGAATGAGTGGAGAAAAGCATAACAGAAAATTCATTGAGCTAAAGTAGTCAACCTTCCAATGGTGCAGTCTGGTCATGGTTTGGCTTATGAGGTACAAGGATCTTGCAAGTTTGGCTACAGTATAATTGAGTTTGCTTTGAATTGATGCTTGCTTGCTCTCATCATATTGTGGCAAATCCTACTAAGATTTGGTTTTGGTTATATCTGACATTGATGGTGAGTTATTCTACTGGTTTGTGAAGCATTCATAAATATTGATGAAGGCTTGGAATATTTGTACAGGCTGTTATTTTGATGTGTGTGTTCTGTTGCTGTGATGATGCACTGCTATATCATGATATGCTTCAGGTTCAGACTTGGCCTTGATTACAAGCTTGTTGCAACTTCTGGCTAGTGGTTCACAATATGGCAGGTGACATATGGTGTTGGCAAATATGTAGGTCTGCATTTGGTTTATGGTTGCTGTATCAAGTTAGTTCATAGACTGATTGAACAAGGATGATGGTTTGTATTTGCAGGTATTGGTTATGGTTGATTTGCAAGGTAACAAACAAGGTTCAACTTGAGTTGGAAACATGTTTTGAAGGTTTGGCTTGATGCAAATTGGTACAACCATGGTGTTACAGGGCAATCTCATGGTCTTGTGGTTGCAGTGTGTGAAGCATGTTGTGGACTGGCATGATAGGATAACAAGGAGTAGTCTGCTGCTTGTGATGCACTGCTTGATGATCTAATTCATGTCTTAAGCGCACGTTACACTCATGACATGTATTCTGCAGCATGGAGTCATTGTCTTGACTTGAGGGCATTGCAAACTTCATGGCTGTATGTTTCTGTCTTGGTTTTGCAACATGATAACTAGCATGGTTCAGCTTGTGTGCACCCTGGTATGGAAAGTAGCATCATGATCAATATGGATTGATGCTTCAATGTGTGAAGTTGTTCTTGCATTGTAGGTTCACATTGATCTTAGGTCACAAAGGTATGGTTATGCTGATTGGTTGGAACATAAATGATAGGGATCTGGTGCTGTTATTTGGAAATTGATTGGACTTTGTTATGAAACCTTGCAGGATGACTAAATGGCTTTTGTCATTGAGAGGAATGGACTTGAGCTGCTTTGGATTGCCACTCACATGGAATTCTTCAAGCTGTTATGACACAGGGCTGGAACAAATGGAGCTGTTTGGATTGTGGAACTGTTATGACTGAACCTTGTTAAGTGTTTTCCACTCTTGAACTTCTTTGTTGCTGTTATGCCCTGCTATTGTTGTGCTTTGGCTCGATGATTATGTTGGATGACTGCTGCATGTTGTCTTAGCATGATGATTGTTGCAGCATTGCATTGGATGTTCATATTTTGATGTTTGCTTGGTTGTGACCTGAACCATGACATTATCTAGAATTATGCTTTGCACTACATTGCCATGGTAACTGAGTCTGTTTGTCTTAAATGCCTTGTTTTGTTGCAGGATTGAACACATGGCAGGCCTGCTGTCATACATTGACTGTATTGTATTATGTTATGGTTGTCGTGCATTGATTGCTTTGCCTTGCTAATGTCTTGACGAGCTTCTTATGCCATGGCTATTTCCTAATGAATTTGTGGCAATGTTCAGAAATGTGCAGGGTCCTTTTAGATGTTTTGTTGCAGGCTAGCATGATGATGATGGTATGGTGGTCTTGATGCAGGCCAAACGTTACAGCAAGCATAACAAAGGGAGAACAAGGCAAGGTAGAGTTCATGCTCTCCATTGTAACTTGCATTTGGATTAAGCATTGGATGATGGATTCATTGGTGCTGCATTGTGTTGCATTCAGACCTGGTTTGGGGCAGACCAAGACCAAGGTTTGATGAGCCAACATGTCAAGTAAGGCATGGTATACATGAGGTTGAAACAAGACCATTTACTTGGAAGTGAAGCAACCAAAAGGAAATACAACCAAACATAGAAATGGGATGTATAATCAAGGCAAAAGGCTAAGTTAGGTTTTGGATGATCACAAATGGGAGAGTTGACTTTGATCAAAGTTGATAAAAAGTCAACTGTTGACCAAAGTCAACAATTGGTCAAAGTTCATTTTTTTTGTATTTTTCTTGTAAATGGATGTTTAATGGATAATTATGGGTGAATTTAGGGTTTAAGGAATTTCGGTTGACTTTGGTCAAAGTTGACCAAAAAGTCAACTGTTGACCAAAGTCAACATTTGGTCAAAAGTTGCCATGGTTTGTAATTTTCATGTAAAAATCAATGTGATGGATTAAAATGTTTTGAAATGGATTAACCATGGTTTGAAACTGGTTTCCAAATTGGTTTTTTTTTTGTAGATGAATGCTTGATTTTTGAAGTGAAATGAATATGACTTGACTGGTAACATACATTAACATGGTTTATGAACAAAGCTATGACTTGATGGAACAAGACTAAGGTTTGAATGAAACAACAACCATGAATCAATAGGCAAGACCTACAACTAGATTATAACATAATAGGTTTTGGCTGTTTGGATGACCAAGACCATAAATGCACCAACAATCAAATGGACAAACAAAAGGAATTTGAGACTAAGATGGATTGAATTCAAGACCCATGTCCAAATGAAACCACACCAAGACTAGACCATGTACCTTGATGACAATGGGTGAAAAATGGGCGACATTAGGGTTATGGATGCTACTAGATGAAAAGCCAAGCCACATAGTCCATCAAGACCAATATCTCCTTGATTAGGGTCTCCATGAAGCATGCCCCTCAAGCAAGTCCTTTAAACAAAACCATTCAACAATAAGTTTTCCAATGTATGAGCCTACATTAGGGTTTTGATGGCCAAGCCCAGATTCAGAGAGGCTCCACAGGATCCCATCATCATGTCTTGAGTAATTAGGGCTTTGAAGACCCCAGAGGATTGGCCACACCTTTGTTGAAATCCAGCCTTCACTATCCTCATTAGGGTTTCACATTCGTTATGTTGATGGTGTGATCAACCCATGCCTTTGGAATTTGATACCTGTGTGAGTCCTAGCTTTATGGGCCCAAGTTTCTTTTGAATCCATGAGGAATGATGCATGTGGGTGAGTAATGGATGTATGCAAGTCATCTCTTGATCAAGTGATTGGATACATAGGTGAGAAAGGGGATGGCAAATTTAGGGGTACACCACATACCAGGCATGAAGAGTAATTTGCTCAGCATATGGAAGTTAGTTGAAAAGAACTACAAAGTATCGATCGAAGACAAGATGATGGGAGTTCTCGACTCAAATGGAAGGTTGATCTTGAAGGCTACAATGTCTTAGAATAGAACCTTCAAGGTCGAGCTTAATGTGATGGAGCATAAGTGCCTTGCAACAGCAACCAACAGAGATGAATGGATATGGCATTATAGACTTGGCCATCTCAATTTCAAAGACATTAGATATTTAAAGAGAAGAAATATGGTTTCAGGATTACCAGAAATCGACATTCCAAACGAAGTATGTGAAGAATGTGTGCAAGCGAAGAAGCATAAGAACAACTTTAGTAAGGATGCAGGAAGCGGGTCGAAGGCAATTCTTGAAGTCATATACTCTGATGTATGTGGTCCTCTCCATGTGATTCAATTGGAGGTAACAAACACTTTGTTACATTCATAGATGATTTTAGTCGAAAACTATGGTCTTACCAGATCAAGAAGAAAAGTGAAGTGATCGAGCTATTTGCCAAGTTTAAATCTATGGTCGAAAGACAGAACGGTCGAAAGATCAAGATTTTGAGGATTGACGGTGGTGGAGAATATGTGTCGAAAGATTTTGATGCATTGTGTGTGAAAGAATGGATTATGCATAAGGTGGTGCCAACCTACACTCCACATCAGAATAGAGTCGCAGAGAGGAAGAATAGAACCATTATAAATATGGTTAGAAGTTGTAGCGGGGTATTCGTTATCATTAGAGATATTGACTAAATCCATAGTAAATCATACAAGTCGAGTCGCCACCGCACTTCTATTTATCCAAAGGAATGGTTAGAAAGCGAAGAAAAACTAGTAAAAGAAACAGAGATCTGGGTAAGGGGGTTGTTATGTAATGGGAAGGTGTTAGGCACCCAAAACATCCTAGGTACTCCTAGGGAGCCCTTTTCATACTTGTTGTAAAGGTTGTTGTTTTTGTGAAAAATTTGTTTGTGCAAACATGATTGAAGAGATGAGAAGAGAATGTACAAGTTATTTACATTTTGTGTTTGGATGGATAAACCCATTGCCTACGTACCATCTTGTGAAAAGACTAGGATCAAAACCTCGTAGTTCAGGGTAAAAATCTCAAAATGAGTTGGTGAATTGATTGGTCCAAAAGCATTAAGGTCTTTCGTTATCAAAGGGAGAAAACTCAACCAAACCATAAATCCACCATGTGAGGATAGATTCAACATGCTAATGAGGGGTTAACCCTATAATAAGCATGGAAGACTCATTGTCCATCACTAAGGATATAGGTGAGAATTACATCTACCACAAGGATAACTCAAACCTAATAACTAAAGGTTATGGAAAATTTGATTAAAGAAGTGTCCATTAGAACCACAAAAAGAAATCTGAATGAGTTATATTTACCAATTAGAAGTATATACAAAATGGTCAAAGTGGATTTAAGGATTCAATTCAAAATAAGTGTTATGAAAAGAAAGTGTGAAAATCAAAAGCATAAGGCTTAGGTTTCTAATGTTGAAAACAAATGTTAAATGTTTGCACAAAAGTTTTGGCTTGGGTGAGAGTGGAGGGAAGAAGAAGAAGGGCTAAGTCCTAAGCATACAAGAGGTGAGGGAGAAGAGAACAAAACCACACAAGGAGTTCCTCTCTTGAGATCATATTGATGATCCAAGTAGCTCCCATCCTTTGTAATGAAGCAACCACAAAGCAAATATTTCAAGAAATCAAACACAAGGTCATGCTTCCAAGAATCCTCCAATGGCTTTTGTATTTCTCACTTTGGATGCTCATGGTAATGGTCCTCCAATTAAGCTCAAATGGAAACTCCTAGCACAAAAGCACACACATCAAAAGTTTCATGGAGTAAAACAAGAATGGACAAGAGTGAGTTTAAAGATTTGGCTCTTCTAATCCATCTTCAACATTAAGATCCTTTACTCTAATTTTGCATAAGAAAAGTCCTAGAAACTAAGTCCAATTCTCCATTTTTTGCATAGGGAAAGTCCTAGAAACTAAGTCAATTTCTTTGCATTTTGTTCACAATAATCAAAACAAAAACACAAGCATAATAGTATATACACAATTATGTGCTCAAGTGAGCAAAAGGCAAATGACATTAACATAAACATGTGCTCAAATGAGCAAAGGGAAAAGCAAATGGATAATATGTGCAAGAATAGTAAATTGCAATAAAAGTAAAGTGCATAAAATAAATGATAATTGTCAATAGTTAGTGTTAGTAGTTAGTGTGCCATAAGGCAAATTTAGCGCTATGTTAAGCAATCGTAATTGGACTTATGTAGAAGTCACAACTATCTGAGGCCGGTCAATAATAATGTAGGCAACAAACACAAGTTAGGAGTCTTGATTAGTGAACCAAGTCCCAACAACTTGCCATGCCAAAAAGAAAATGAGAAATGATCTTGTATTGGTTTAAGCCTTTTGCATGATTTAAAAGACAACTTATCCTTAATGCAAAGCCATTCACTTGATCAATTGATCAAGATGAATTAGATTTGAATCAAGCAAGGTTAAATCTCCCTAATCAATACTAACTTATCAACCTTCAACTCATTGATAAAAAAGAAAAGAAGAAGAAGAAAGAGATGAATAAGAGAAATGGAAATGACAAAGTGGTAAAAGAAATATAAATGCATTAAATGGAACAATCATGTACCAATCCTCATATGTTGACCAATAACATTGAAAGTCAAGGTCAAACAATCAAAAAACAGAAGTGAGATGAAGATTGGAAGTCAAGAAATGAATAAAATATTTTTGGCATTTTTTTAATATAAGAAATAAACTTGAATTAAAATAAATGGAAAGGTCAAACTTCAAAATCACTTCAAATCAACCTTGAAAGGTCCAAGTGATTTATCCTAAGTCCAACAAGGTCAAACAAAGTTTGACAAAAAATTTCAGCATTTTTAAAAGTCAGAAACTATTTTTAATTAATTAAAAATGGATAAAAATAACCTAATTGAACTAAAATCTCAAATAAATCTCAAATCAATTCAAAAATTGATGAGAATATTTTTCATAGACCCATCATCATTCAAATAGGTTAGGAAAATATTTTTGTATTTTTTGAATACTAAAAACTATTTAAAATGAATTAAAAATAACCAAAAAAGAGAAAGTTCACAAAAAATATCAAATGGCAAAATAAAAAATATTAAAAATCAAAAATAGAAACTAGAAATTATTTGGGAAATAATGCAATTGGTCCCATAATTTTTGGATAAAAAATGAAAGAGATATTAATTTTTGAAAATAATTGGAATTAAAGAAAATAAAAGGAAAATAAAACAGAAAAAAGAAATTGTAAAAAGCGTGGACCGTCTGATCTAAGCTCATTAATTAAGCTGGCAAATCAAGAGGCCACGAAGCGCGCGCCTACCATGGATCCAAGTCAATGCGTGCATATGAGAAAGAATTAAAAGTCATAACAATGGACGCCTGGGATCGAATCTGGAAACATCATCACACGGTCCAGATTTAAACTGGAGATGATGAAGCCACCAGAGCCACCGTCTTCTCCGGTGAGCTTCCAGATTCCGGCCAAAATGCAGAAACTCAAAAGGCAACCAAAACGTGCGATCTATATATCAATAGAAAGCTGGGATGATGTACATCATCCCTATACCATCCATTTTCATTCTAGATCTCTATGATTTGAGAAATCAGAAGTTGAAAAATCAGGTGTTCATCATGAACTCAATGAATTGCAAAAATTAAAAGCATAAACATGATGCCTCCATTGAGAGGACTTCAGCCAACACAAAACCACAACCAATAGGTCAAAGGATTAGGAGAATCGAAGAAAATACCAGTTGGAAGGTAAGCTTGAGTTATGGTGATTTGAGCTTGAAACCTTGCTTGTTTTATCAAAACAGAAGTTCAATGAAGTGTATGGTGAAGGTCTAGAAGCACTAGATCTAAGAATACAACCAGATGAAGCTGAATTCTAGATTTGAAAATTTTAAGAGAAATGAAACTTGCTTCTTTAGTGATGGTTGGGGAATGAATTCTGCAGCATTTCAGGTTGAAATTAAGCGTGTAATGGAAGCTCTCATGCCATGTATTTATAGCCTATGCCATGCTGAAAGTGTGATTTCAAACTTGCATGAATGAAGGGGGCCTCCATGCATGGGCCTGTGCAGGCGCATGGAGGGACCAATTCCACATGGATTGGCAAGCTGAGATCAAGAATGAATGAAATGGACGTGCAATTTTGATGTAATCAGCTCATGCATGGTAATTGAATCAAGTTTCCCAAAAATGCACTTAAGGTTCTCCTCTTCGAAAATGATATTTACCAAATCCACATGTAGCCATGTGAGTAATGGTTGGAAAGGTCTTGGTGTAAGGAACAATTGTTATGTTGGTCAAAAATCCATTTGGAATGTGGAAATTTAGGAAATTTGAGTTTAAAGTGTGATGTGCAAAACATGTCAAGCCAAGGTTTCTAAAGTTGGCCTACTTTCAAGCCCCTCTGTTTGGATGATGAAAGCTTCAAATGGAAAAACCTCCAACATCAAAATTGTAGATATTTTCAAGACAATCAAGATGGACTTACATTTTGCATGAATTGGAGTTTTGATGAAGAAGTTATGGGCACTTGAAGTTGGACTTTTTTGACTTTTAATGCCTTTGACCCAAAAGGACCTATAATGTCTTGCATTATCACATGTATTTCCTTTGATATTTTGAAACGTTGTTCAACATAACATTTGAAGTAGACATCTTAAGCTTTCCAATGCATTTGATCCCACCTCAAAATCATAAAATTTGAATGAGTTATGGCCTTGGGAAGTTGACCCAAAATTAGGGTTTCAGTCAAAATGACCTATAATGTATTGGAATGGAAGATGGTTTTCCAAGCTTCAAATCAAATTTTGATGAACATTAAAGTTGTTCATATTTTCCTTAAGAACATTTTTGCTTTCGGAACCATCTCCATTTGACCAACACATCAAAAGTTAGGTCTCAGTGCATTTCAAAATAGTCAGATGAATTGACTGATCAACTTCTCAAGTCCATGCCTTATATCTTGATGAATTGATGATTGAGGATACTCAAATAAGTTCAAACATGCATTAAATGAAGAGTTAAAGAACTTCCCTTGATTGTATTTGACCATGGGCTGAGGTTGCTTCATGAGCAAGGCATTGTGGTGCACAGATGGATTAGGGTTTCCTTGAAGAACAAGACCTCAAACCCTTTGACTTGCTTTGATTAAAATGATGAATTGAGATGCTAGGGAGGCATATTTGATGGATGAGAGCTTTGGGAACCATTACCATGATTACTTTCATCTCTTCTTGACCATGTCCTTGTACCAAGGATCTCCTAGAGGCTTTTGACCTTGTGATTGCTCAAGCTATAAAACAAAAGATGTTAGTGACATATTTTTGTGCTTTTGGTTAGTAAATAAAATAAGAAAAGCAATAATATACAATTCAAGCATGCTTGGTGATCTCAAACCACTCCCAAGGAGTCCCACCCAAAGGTAAAGGGAACCAAGATGCTCAATGATCCTTGAGGCTATGCAAATGAAATGTTATGATACCATGAGGGATCTTAGGGACAAAATTAGGGTCTTACAGATGCCCCTATTTAAGGTCATTCTAGCCGGAGAAGTGAAGGTTAAAATCTTCGTCTCGACGAGGTAGAATGGGCTTAAATAATAACAAAGAGACGAATTTTGGTCCCTAAGAGAACTCATGATGCAAATGTGTGTATGCAAAAAAGTAACACTCTGTGGGGATATGTGTCCACAAAGGAGTAAAGAAAATCAGGAGACACCAACAATCCACATTCAATGGGACAAAATCTTGGGGACTCTTACGGGGATAAGAAAGAAATGCGTGAGCAGGGAACGACTCAAAGTTGGGGAGCAGAATTCCAAAGGGAATAAACCAATGGAAAGACTCGAACTGACTCAAAGGTGCTCGTATTGGGGCATATGCCAATACAGCAAAAGGATCCACAACGGACTTCACCGGGGATGCCTGAAAAGACTCTCCTGGGGAAGCAGCGAGATGAGGTGTTACCGGTTACTGGGAAACAAGCTCAATGAGACATGTGATCTGATCACCGACATAAGGGTTAGAGATACAACATGCTCGGGAAGACTGAATATCTAAGACCGGCATAAGGGTGAGAGATATCAATCAATCAAATCATCTGAGGAAGACCTAGAAGGTATATTTCAACTCAGGGAAATCTGACTCCACAGGGGACAAAAGTCGTAATAGGGAGAAGAAAGGGAGGAACACCAAGGATACCGGTTACTGGGCATATAATAGGTGACCAACCAAGGCGTGAATTGGGGAATATTCCCAAGACACTCATCATCCAAAAGAGAGCTAAAAGCAAACTCGATTATAGGATGGATATTCGACTCCACAAAGGGGAAACAAATCTTACTCTACTGGGGAAGAACAAAAGGTTTCGACCAAAGAGTGCATGAGATATACTATCTATTACCGTCGGAACGTAGATAATATACTCGCATGGACGACTATCCACAACCGGTTACTGGGTTAATAAAGGATAAATCGACCGAAAAGAAAAGGCACCGGGATACCGAAACTAGGTATATAATGATGACCAATTCAGGAGAAACAATCGTCATCAACAACAAAAGGTAGACGAGAGATGACCCGCCGGGGATAAATTGCGAAAACAGGGCAATTATCTAGGAAGAAGAGGGAATATCAACACCGAATACTGGATGAAGATAACCACCAAGGGGGGGATTACACCTACCAGAAACTGGGTAGGAAACCATAGAAAAGTAACCGTCATCGACTTAGGATGAACAAAGGTTAACTCTACAAAGGGGAGAAAGTTTGGTTTACAACTACCGGTATCAGGGTAGAAAACCACAAACTCCGCCGGGGATAATATGAATGATTACTAATTACTGAGCAATTATTCATTTATACCGCGGGGAAACAAAGGAAACAGTCTTGAGGGGCCAATTTAGGATCAAACCAAAAAGGCAAATTGAATCAAGACTCGTCCTGGTGAGGATATAACTCAACAGAGGAACCCATCCCAATATACGTGTTGGGAGGAAACAGAAACAACCATCATCCACGAGGACATGGCTCGGTGGGGAATATGGAAGAAAGGATAAACTCTTTCTGCCTATGGAGCCAACTCTATATATGGAGAGATCAGACACACACATCTGCTTGGGGAGATATATATCACCAAATAGCAGGAGACAACAAACAACGATATATGGCAAAGAATGCAACATGAATATCTGGATGTTATGATTATGCATGTTTATGTGTGGTTTATGTTTGATGAATGCTGACAAACAGACATATCTAACACAAACGGATCCAGGAATCAACCACCCGGTACTACATCTCAAGGAGGAAAGCCAGGATCGCCGGAGAGTATCCAATCTGCCGGGGATCAGAGATACCAGGGGATAACAATTTCTCTGCAGGGGATGAATCATCAGTCACAGCTGGGGGAAAAGATTTTAATGCACAAGTAGAATCTGCCACATAAACCACTCTACTGGGGAATCTATCCGAGGGATAAAGGGATTCTAGGGACCAAACACCAAAAATCGAGTCTTCTAGAGAAAACACATTTGCTGAGGAGGAAAGAAACAACTACTCTGCTGATGGGAAGAGAGGTAAATAACCTCAACAAGCACTCCATTCGGTGGGAAAAAACCACAACAATGTTATGGGGGAAGAGGATACAGTTATGCCAGGAATATGAACGAATGTCTTACCCTGTTGGAGACCATACCACTCTTGGGAGAGCACTGGGGATCTCTTAAGTATCCTTTCGTCTTTGTGAATGTTCACATTGTTTAAAAACAAGTTATAAAAATTCATTTTTTCAAAACAATGATATTTTCTCAGTTAAAAGCATGCGAAACATTTGTTAAAATAGAAACAAATAAGAGTGCAAATAATTGGATAAGGGCTCAAATTTATTTGATAGAATGGTAGTCCGCAAATGGCAAGACTCCATAGATCTTTACAAATTTGAAATTGGTGATATATATTGGAAAAGGGTTACATTGAACATAATGACCATTTCTCCACCAATTCTGAATTCGATGTATTCGAAGCTTCGGTTGATGACGAATGAGCAAGAATCTCCGACGGATGACAGATGTAGAACAAAGTCTTGTCAGGATGAAGTTACTTGCCAAATCCCTAATTTTTGCCTAGATTGCCCCAGGATGAGGTACTCAATCTAGCGGGATAATTTTTTTTTTCATGTCTCTAACTTTTGCCTGGACCGCCCTTTCGGGTTTTCAATCCACCGAGACGCTCATTTTTGCCTAAGCCGCCCTTTCGGGTTTTCAACTTAGCGAGCTATTCTATTTTTATTTTTTAGGCGAAGTATTTCTTGACTGCATCTGAATTCACAGGACGAGTGAAATCCTCCCCATCCATAGTTGTCAGTATCAAAACACCGCCTGAAAAGGCTCTCTTAACAACATATGGACCTTCACAATTTGGAGTCCACTTGCCCCTGGAATCGGGAGCGAAAGACAAGACTTTCTTGAGCACAAGGTCACCTTCTCGGAACACACGAGGTTTGACCTTCTTATCAAAAGCTTTCTTCATCCTTTGCTGATATAACTGACCATGGCACATGGCAGTCAATCTCTTTTCTTCAATCAAATTCAGCTGGTCATAACGACTCTGAACCCATTCAGCATCAGTCAACTTGGCCTCCATCAAGACTCTCATTGATGGCATCTCCACCTCTACTGGGAGTACAACCTCCATGCCATAAACAAGAGAGAAAGGGGTTGCCCCTGTTGAAGTGCGGACAGACGTACGATATCCATGCAAAGCAAATGGCAACATCTCATGCCAATCTTTATACGTGACAACCATCTTCTGTATAATCTTCTTGATATTCTTATTAGCAGCTTCAACAGCCCCATTCATCTTGGGTCTGTAAGGAGAGGAATTATGATGCGCGATCTTGAACTCACTACACAGTTCCTTCATCATCTTGTTGTTCAGGTTAGATCCATTATCAGTAATGATCTTATCTGGCACACCATAACGACATATGAGCTGATTCTTGATAAACTTTACGACCACCTTCCTGGTCACATTTGCATATGATGCTGCTTCAACCCACTTGGTGAAGTAATCAATTGCTATGAGAACAAATCTGTGTCCGTTAGACGCTTTTGGCTCTATCATGCCAATCATGTCAATTCCCCACATGGAGAAAGGCCATGGTGATGAAATCACATTCAGAAGTGTCGGGGGAATATGATTTTTATCTGTATAAATCTGACACTTATGGCATTTCTTCACATATTTGCAGCAGTCAGACTCCATTGTCAGCCAATATTAGCCTGCTCTCAACATCTTTCTAGCCCTGACATGTCCATTGGAATGAGTACCAAATGAACCTTCACGGACTTCGGTCATCAACAGGTCTGCTTCGTGTCTATCCACGCATCTGAGCAGAACCATGTCAAAATTTCTCTTGTAAAGCACTTCGCCATTGAGGTAGAAACTGCCTGACAATCTCCTCAAAGTCTTCCTATCTTTCACAGATGCCCCAGGCGGGTAAATCTGGCTATGAAGGAAACACTTGATATCATAATACCACGACTTATCATCTTTCACTTCTTCTACTGCAAATACGTGAGCTGGTCTATCCAAGCGCATCACAGTGATATTGGGAACTTCATTCCACAACTTTACCACAACCATCGAGGCAAGTGTAGCAAGAGCATCTGCCATCCGATTTTCATATCGAGAAATATGATGGAAATCAACTTTAGTAAAGAACGTTGAAATCCTCCTCGCATAATCCCTATATGGAATGAGACCAGGCTGATTCGTTTCCCATTCACCCTTAATCTGATTAACTACAAGGGTTGAATCACCATAAACATCGAGATGCTTGATCCTGAGATCAATGCATTCCTCCAATCCCATAATGCAGGCCTCATACTCAGCCATATTATTCGTGCATTTGAAAGTTAGCCTTGCTGTAAAAGGAATATGTGTTCCCTGAGGAGTAATAATCATTGCCCCAATACCATTTCCATACTGATTTACAACGCCATCAAATACCATACTCCATCGGGAACCAGGCTCTGGCCCTTCATCGAGTGTAGGCTCATCGCAATCTTTCATTTTCAAATACAGAATTTCCTCATCCGGGAAGTCATACTGAATTGACTGATAATCTTCGATTGGCTGGTGTGCTAAGTGGTCAGCCAAGATACTACCTTTAATGGCTTTTTGAGCTCGATACTCAATATCATACTCAGATAACAACATCTGTCAACGGGCAATCCTCCCAGTTAAAGCAGGCTTCTCAAATATATACTTGATTGGATCCATTCTGGATATCAACCAAGTCGTATGATTTAACATATACTGGCGCAAGCGCTTAGCTGCCCAAGCCAAAACACATCATGTCTTCTCAAGCATTGAATATCGAGACTCACAATCAGTGAACTTCTTACTCAAGTAGTAGATAACATATTCTTTCTTTCCTGATTCATCTTGCTGACCCAAGACACAACCCATTGAATCTTCAAGAACAATCAGATACATGATCAAAGGTCTTCCTTCCACAGGCGGAGACAGGATCAGAGGTTCAGACAGATACTCTTTAATACTGTCAAAAGCTTTCTGGAAATCCTCGGTCCAATCAGGGGACTGATCTTTCCGGAGGAGCTTGAATATCGGCGCACATGTGGCAGTCATGTGGGATGTAAATCTGGAAATGTAATTCAAGCGGCCAAGAAAACCTCGGACTTACTTCTCAGTTTTGGGCGCAGGCATCTCTTGTATTGCTTTGACCTTTGCAGGATCAACCTCAATACCTCTTTCACTGACAACAAAGCCCAATAACTTGCTAGAACAGACTCCAAATGTACACTTGTTGGGATTCATACGAAGCTTATACTTTCTCAAACATTGAAAAAGCTTCAACATGTGCTCTACATGTTCATCTTCCGTTCTTGACTTAGCAATCATATCATCGACATATACCTCAATCTCCTTGTGCATCATATCATGAAACAATGTAGTCATAGCTTGTTGATACGTGGCTCCGACGTTCTTCAAACCGAAGGGCATCACTCGATAACAGAATGTTCCCCAAGGTGTGATGAATGTTGTCTTCTCCATATCCTCGGGTGCCATCTTGATTTGGTTATATCCGGAAAATCCATCCATAAATGAGAAGACATTGAATTTAGCTGTATTGTCTACTAACATATCAATGTGTGGTAGAGGGAAATCATCTTTCGGACTAGCTTTGTTCAAATCTCTATAGTCCACACACATCCGGACTTTTCCATCTTTCTTAGGCACAAACACAATATTGGCCACCCATTGAGGATATGTAGAAGTCACCAGAAACCCTGCATCAATTTGCTTCTGAACTTCCTCTTTGATCTTTACTGCCATATCAGGATGAGTTCTTCTGAGCTTCTGCTTCACAGGCACACATTCAGGTTTCAAAGGCAAGAAATGTTGCACAATATCAGGATCTAGACCGGGCATGTCTTCATATGACCAGGCGAAGACATTGACGTATTCTCGTAGCAATTCAATCAACCCCTTCTTAACAGATTCTTCCAATAGTGCCCCAATCTTTACCTCTCGCACACAATCTTCAGACCCCAAGTTGACTGTTTCCAGATTCTCAAGATGCGGATGAATGATCTTCTCTTCATGCTCAAGTAGCCGGGTGATCTCATCAGGAATCTCTTCCACATTATCTTCCTCTACCTCAAATACAGGGAATTCAAAATTGGGAGATGGCGTTGGGTCATTATGTTCAATGGGTCTAGAAATCAACCTGCATAATGATTTTGGATATGAAAAGCTTTAGAATTCAAACAAGGCAAATCATTATGCAGATGAAAAGATTGATTTTATTTTTTTATTTTTTAGGGTTTTATGTGATCACCAATTTCATGCAAAAAGGGAAAATAATTTGGAGAAACAAACATTTAACATGAATTTATTGAATGAAAATATCATTGTATTTATGTTGCCAACAATGTCATCACTCCTCCTTTTGGCATGGGAGAAGGGTTTTTAAACAAAGTGATCATTACGTTGATTTGTGGATAACTGTAGGAACATCCACAACGACCCAATTGTTGTAGATCCCTCCAGGGATAATGAAATTGTCAGAATCCTCTGCATCCTCTTTCAAGACGGCAGCAGCTTCCTCATCCTGACTAGTGTGGATAAAACCTCCACTCTTGAATAGCCCTTGTGCGTTGAAAACCCCAGAAGAAAAGCCAATGCCAGCCTGGGACTTGTTGTCCTCCAACTCAATCATTTTCCCTAATCCAGCAGTTGCACCACACTCGATGGCCAACTTCGCATCTCTATAGGAAGTAAATGAAGGAGTTCTCTTCTCAACAGGTTCAACTATAGATAAAGCTTGGAAAGGAGTTCCAACTTCATACTCAGCATCTATGTATGAGAAGGAAGACAAATGGCTAACCAGGAGAGCTTTTTCTCCCCCTACCACTACCGGTTTCTTATTCTTCACAAATTTCAGCTTCTGGTGTAGGGTGGATGTCACGGCGCCCGCCTCGTGAATCCATGGTCTGCCTAAGAGACAACTGTACGATGGGTGGATGTCCATAACCTGGAAGGTAATTTGGAAATCACTTGGTCCAATTTTGATTGAGAGATCAACTTCCCCAATCACAGTTTTACGCGATCCATCAAAAGCTTTCACAACAACCCCACTCTGCCTCATGGGAGGCCCTTGATATGCTAGTTTCGAGAGAGTGGACTTTGGCAATACGTTCAGGGATGACCCAGTGTCCACCAGCACATTGGACATGGCGTCGTCTTTGCAATTCATGGAGATGTGTAATGCCAAGTTGTGGTCTCTTCCCTCCTCAGGGAGATCAGAGTCACAAAAGCTCAAATTGTTACAAGCGGTAATGTTTGCAACAATGCTATCGAATTGCTCTATTGTGACATCATGATCTACATATGCCACATCCAAAACTTTCTGCAGAGCCTCTCTATGTGGTTTTGAATTCAGAAGTAATGATAACACGGATATCTTGGATGGCGTTTGTAGAAGCTGGTCTACAACATTGTACTCGCTCCTTTTGATGAGCCTCAGCATCTCATCACAGTCTTCTTTCTCATTTCCACTAGGGCCAACATAAGTAGGAGTTTTCAGTACAGAGGAAGGTTTAACAGCAAGCGCCGGATTCAGAGGATTCACCGCATTCCCAATCGGGCGTTCAGCAAAATCAGCATTAGCTTGAGGCTTCGGTGGTGCTGAAAATACACGACCACTGCGGGTCAAACCACTTACATCAGCGATGTTCACTATAAATGAGGAAGGCAAAGGCACTTCTTTCCCATCTTCTACAGCAACAATGTTGTAACGAAAGGGAATTGCCTTTTCAGATGAGTACGGTACTGGACCAGCAGGTTTAATGATCAGAGAAGGAGAAGCCTTCTGCTTGCTACCATCATACTTGATGATAACAGGTTCGGGCATCCAATATACTTGGGAGATCATGTTGACCACAAGCTCGTCTTCGTCAACATTCCTATTCTGAAGAATCTCAATGACTCCTTCATCCAGCATTTCATGAAGATCTTTACGCACCTGACGACAACCCAATCGGTTAACAGGGCATATTCGGCATCTATCATGATCGTGCTCATAGTGACTGTAATCACACAGCAAACAGTGCAACTCGACCAGAGACTGTCGAATATGACTAACATATTTGACCTTGTATTTGCCAGGGCAGCCATGGACCATGTTAACCGATTTCCCATGCTCGGGCAATGGGTTCTTCTTCACGTTAGGACCTACGTCCTCGAAACACAAACTACCACACCTCACAAGGTCTTGAACCTTGGTCTTCAAAGGGTAGCAATTCTCCACATCATGGTCGGGAGCACCAGAATGGTAGACACAATGCAATTCGGGCTTATACCACCACTGAGGGTTAGCAGGTATAGCCGGTGGGTCTCTCGGAGTAATCATCTTCCTCTCTATCAAAGAGGGATATAGTTCTGCGTACGTCATTGGAATAGGATCAAAGGTGACCCTTTTCCTCTCGTAACTCGTACTGGTTTGATTACTGTTTCGAGGCTGGTAGACCTGTTTTTACGGTCGGTGTTGTCGTTGTTGATATTGCTGTGGTGGTTGCTGATTATTGCTATGTTGGTGATACTGCTGATTATCTCTGAACACAGGTGCTATATGAGCCACCTGGTGCTAGTTACTAGCGGGACGCACAGTCTTCCTCCTCACAGAGGGTCTTCTTGGTTTTACATGGGAGGTCACAACATGTGCCTCTCCATCTTTCTTCTTTGCAAACGCCCCATAACGTTTGGCAGAAGAGCCTTCTTCTCTGGTTAGACGTCCATCTCTAACTCCTTCTTCTAAATGCATCCCCATATTCACCATCTCGGTAAAATCAGAAGGAACGCTAGCAATCATCCGCTCATAATAGAATGAACTCAAGGTCTTCAAAAAGATCTTGATCATTTCCTTCTCTTCTAGCGGAGGCGCGATCTGTGCTGCCACGTCTCGCCACCTCTGGGCATACTCTTTGAATGTTTTCTTGTCCTTCTGGGACATGGCCCTCAACTGATCCCTATCGGGAGCCATATCCATGTTATATTTGTATTGCTTGACGAAGGCCTCGCCAAGGTCGTTGAAGGATCGGATGTTCGCACTGTCTAATCCCATGTACCATCTCAGGGCAGCACCGGACAAACTGTCCTGAAAGTAGTGGATGAGCAACTGGTCGTTATCAGTCTGAGTAGACATCTTCCTGGCATACATGACTAGGTGGCTGAGAGGACAAGTATTTCCTTTGTATTTTTCAAAGTCAGGGACCTTGAATTTCAAAGGAATCTTCACGTTTGGGACTAAGCAGAGATCGGCAGCAGACTTGCCAAAAAAATCCTTTCCTCTAAGAGTCTTCAATTCCTTGCGAAGCTCAAGAAATTGATCATTCATAGCGTCCATCTTCTCGTAGACATCTGGGCCTTCAGACGGCTCAGAATGATAGATGGTGTTGTCTACCCTAGGCATGGTATGCACGTCAGGAGGAGGAACGGCAAGGAACGGGCTAGATGCCGACATAGAAGCAAAAGTTGGAGCAGGACCCTCAGGCATGAAATTAGGAGGCATCCCCCACGGGAATCCGGCTGGCATGGCTGTCGAAACAAAGTGTGCACTGGCTGCAGGCACAGTTGAGGAGACAATCTCAGAGATAACTGTCCTCTGGGGAGGAGTTGAAGGCGTCGGAGAAGACTGGCTCTGGGCAGCCAGGAACGATTCGATCAAAGCACTCAGTCTGGCCACTTCCTCTTTGAGTTCACGTTCTCTTGCTCTAGATGATCCATCAGTCTTGCAGAGTTGGCTCTAGTGTAGTACCGGTGAGTCAGCTTGTCTTCAAAATAAATGAAGAGCATAGAGTTAGACCACAGGACAAGAGGCCGGAAACAAAACCTGCTTATGCACATGATGCATGCAATGCTTGTGCACATGATTTGTTTTTATATTTCAAAGGAGCTCTAGGGTTTTACTTGCAAATTTTTGGAATCATTTATTGCATATAGAAATATCTCATAAAATAATATCGGGGAAAATAAATACAGCATTGTCAATCATGTACAAGAGGAAAGGAAAATAATCATCCTACGGATCCCTAGAAACAATCATCTAATGCTCGGGACACAGGAAGATAGGATGCACGAAGCCTCTTCACTTCCCTCTCATAGGTTGCCTCCATATCCGCCTTCTCTTTGGCGAGTCGATCGTACTTCCTCTTCCAAAACCGGAAAGACTGAGGAAGTAGTGAAGTCCATGCATCATTAGGATCATCAATAACCTGATGCTCGAGGAACTCAATCGAAGCATCCTTCTCCTTAATCTGCTGAAGCAACTCTTCTCTTTCACGGATACAGGCACGTGAACGGTCTTCGTCTCTCAACTCCTCTACTCCTGGATTAGGGAGGGTTGAAGGCCCAGCCATAATCATAGGTGTAGGTCTCGGTTACTCGTAAGGCATGAGATACTCAGAAGCTCTCCTCCTTACCCAAGCAGTGTAAGGCTCCAAAGCGATGCAATTCTTAGGACCCAACTCCTTCCTTCCTTTCCTATGAATCTTGCGCCAAGCGCGGACCATCCTAGATTTCAAGCCTTGGGGATATTTACCCTCCTGAAAGAACACACCTTCTAACAAAATATTATTAGGTTTATCCTTTAGGGGGAACCCAAGGTGACGACGTGCCAAAACAGGGTTGTAGTTAATCCCACCACATGTACCAAGAAGAGGTATATTGGAGAATTCACCACAAGAGTCAATAATCTGCACACCATCATATACACGGTTATACCAAGAGATATCATCATTAGTGAGAGACATGAGTCTCGTGGACCACCGTAGACATCCCTTGTTCTCCTTGAAAGCGACCGTCTGAGGTAAGTGAGAAATAAACCACTTATACAACAGAGGCAGACAACACACAATGGCGCCACCACCCTTTGCATTCCTCATATGCAAAGAGAAATAAGTATAACCCAACAGAGTCGGAACGAGATTAAGAGTAGAAAAGATCCTAATAGCGTTCACATCCACATACTTGTCGATGTTTGGGAACAACACTAGCCCATATATGAGAAGTACAAATATGGCTTCAAAGGCATCCTCACTCATGGCCTTCCCATACATAGTAGCTTGAGCAATGAGGAATTCAGAAGGGAGACCTTGAATTCCACCTTTGGTAGTCATATGAGCACCAACCAGAGATTCGTCTATATGCAACATGTCACCTATCTCTCGAGAAGTAGGAATACTCTCCAAGCCACTGAACGACAACTTATCTAGGATGGGTATACCCACAAGGTAAGCATACTCCTCAAGGGTAGGCAAAAGCTGGAAGTTCGGAAACGTGAAGCACCGGTACAAGGGATCATAAAACTGCACCAATACACTCATCAATCCCTCATCCACCTGAGTAGTCAGAAGAGGAAGAAGCTTCCCAAAACGAGCTTTGAAACCCAAGGGATCTTGTACATAGGATGTCAGATTCCTTAACTCTTTCAGATCTGGTTGTCTGAAGTTGTACTTCTTTGTATTCCTTCTTTGTCTTTCCATGTCTGAAAATTTTGCAAATAAACCCCTTAAGTTCCTTGAAAATTTTCTTCATTATTGATGATATGGATGCAAATGGGTGCATGAATGCATGAATGCAACAATCACACTCAAGGATCAAGCAAAGCACACCAAACAAAGGTCATGGGATGGATCATATTATCCTTAATATCAATCATCCATTTTGGTGGATTATGGTTTACACCTTATCAACACCCAAGTTCCATTGATATTAAGGATATATGAACGGATCAACCATGAATCAAGGGTTTGTTGCAAGTCACGAGCATGGGGTTTAGGTTAAGAACCACCCAAAGGGAATGTACTAGGGTTTAAACCTGCCAAACATGTGCTACAAGAGGTTCCCATAGTCATCATCCCATCTTTCGGATATTATCGGAGAAACGACTACTCGTTTTCCAAAAATATTCTCAAGAGAGACTCTTATGAGTGTAGTATCATGTAACAATCATATCAAATCTTACACTTGAACGACTTTCGCACTACATCCTAAGAATAGACCAAGATGGGCTTGGTAGACTAAGGTCCTCGGCTTCTAAGGTCTATATTGGAAGGAATAATGTCTAACCACAACTTACTCGTGTGACATTGTTGATCCCAACATGACCTCCACCAAGTGAATGGACTTGCAAGTCAACTTGCTAAGGAATAACTCCACACAAGTCAACAAGATTATGACATTCTCCTATCCTAAGTGCACTCGAGTCCGGGTATAGAACTCATCTCACAAAGATCACCAAGCATACAAGGAATTAATATCAAGCAATTCAATCATTACATACAATACAGTAATCCCAAATTGCACAAAAAATATGTCACAAAACAAAACAATACAACAAGCATGAAAAGTTGGCAAAACCCACTAGGCAAATCTCCCCAGCAGAGTCGCCACTTTTCTGTAGCGGGGTATTCGTTACCATTAGAGATATTGACTAAATCCAAGGTAAATCATACAAGTCGAGTCGCCACCGCACTTATATTTATCCAAAGGAATGGTTAGAAAGCGAACAAAAACCTAACAGTTTTAACAAAAACTAGTAAAAGAAACAGAGATCTGGGTAAGGGGGTTGGTTATGTAATGGGAAGGTGTTAGGCACCCAAAACATCCTAGGTACTCCTAGGGAGCCCTTTTCATACTTGTTGTAAAGGTTGTTTTTTTTGTGAAAATTTTGTTTGTGCAAACATGATTGAAGAGATGAGAAGAGAATGTACAAGTTATTTAGATTTTGTGTTTGGATGGATAAACCCATTGCCTACGTACCATCTTGTGAAAAGACTAGGATCAAAACCTCGTAGTTCAGGGTAAAAATCTCAAAATGAGTTGGTGAATTGAATGGTCCAAAAGCATTAAGGTCTTTAATTATCAAAGGGAGAAAACTCAACCAAACCACAAATCCACCAAGTGAGGATAACTTCAACATGCTAATGAGGGGTTAACCCTATAATAAGCATGGAAGACTCATTGTCCATCACTAAGGATATAGGTGAGAATTACATCTACCACAAGGATAACTCAAACCTAATAACTAAAGGTTATGGAAAATTTGATTAAAGAAGTGGCCATTGGAACCACAAAAAGAAATCTGAATTGGTTATATTTACCAATTAGAAGTATATACAAAATGGTCAAAGTGAATTTAAGGATTCAATTTAAAATAAGTGTTATGAAAAGAAAGTTTGAAAATCAAAAGCATAAGGCTTAGGTTTCTAATGTTGAAAACAAATGTTAAATATTTGCACAAAAGTTTTGGCTTGGGTGAGAGTGGAGGGAAGAAGAAGAAGGGCTAAGTCCTAAGCATACAAGAGGTGAGGGAGAAGAGAACAAAACCACACAAGGAGTTCCTCTCTTGAGATCATATTGATGATCCAAGTAGCTCCCATCCTTTGGAATAAAGCAACCACAAAGCAATAATTTCAAGCAATCATACACAAGGTCATGCTTCCAAGAATCCTCCAATGGCTTTTGTATTTCTCACTTTGCATGCTCATGGTAATGGTCCTCCAATTAAGCTCAAATGGAAACTCCTAGCACAAAAGCACACACATCAAAAGTTTCATGGAGTAAAACAAGAATGGACAAGAGTGAGTTTAGAGATTTGGTCCTTCTAATCCATCTTCAACATTAAGATCCTTTACTCCAATTTTGCATAAGGAAAGTCCTAGAAACTAAGTCCAGTTCTCCATTTCTTTGCATAGGGAAAGTCCTAGAAACTAAGTCCATTTCTTTGCATTTTATTCACAATAATCAAAACAAAAACACAAGCATAATAGTATATACACAATTATGTGCTCAAGTGAGTAAAAGACAAATGGCATTAACATAAACATGTGCTCAAATGAGCAAAGGGAAAAGCAAATGGATAATATGTGCAAGAATAGTAAATTGCAATAAAAGTAAAGTGCATAAAGTAAATGTTAATTGTCAATAGTTAGTGTTAGTAGTTAGTGTGCCATAAGGCAAATTTAGCGCTATGTTAAGCAATCGTAATTGGACTTATGTAGAAGTCACAACTATCTGAGGCCGGTCAATAATAATGTAGGCAACAAACACAAGTTAGGAGTCTTGATTAGTGAACCAAGTCCCAATAACTTGCCATGCCAAAAAGAAAATGAGAAATGATCTTGTATTGGTTTAAGCCTTTTGCATGATTTAAAAGACAACATATCCTTAATGCAAAGCCATTCACTTAATCAATTGATCAAGATGAATTAGATTTGAATCAAGGAAGGTTAAATCTCCCTAATCAATACTAACTTATCAACCTTCAACTCATTGATCAAAAAGAAAAGAAGAAGAAGAAAGAGATGAATAAGAGAAATGGAAATGACAAAGTGGTAAAAGAAATATAAATACATTAAATGGAACAATCATGTACCAATCCTCATATGTTGACCAATAACATTGAAAGTCAAGGTCAAACAATCAAAAAACAGAAGTGAGATGAAGATTGGAAGTCAAGAAATGAATAAAATATTTTTGGCATTTTTTTAATATAAGAAATAAACTTGAATTAAAATAAATGGAAAGGTCAAACTTCAAAATCACTTCAAATCAACCATGAAAGGTCCAAGTGATTTATCCTAAGTCCAACAAGGTCAAACAAAGTTTGACAAAAAATTTCAGCATTTTTAAAAGTCAGAAACTATTTTTAATCAATTAAAAATGGATAAAAATAACCTAATTGAACTAAAATCTCAAATAAATCTCAAATCAATTCAAAAATTAATGAGAATATTTTTCATAGACCCATCATCATTCAAATAGGTTAGGAAACTATTTTTGTATTTTTTGAATACTAAAAACTATTTAAAATGAATTAAAAATAACCAAAAAAGAGAAAGTTCACAAAAAATATCAAATGGCAAAATAAAAAATATTAAAAATCAAAAATAGAAACTAGAAATTATTTGGGAAATAATGCAATTGGTCCCATAATTTTTGGATAAAAAATGAAAGAGATATTAATTTTTGAAAATAATTGGAATTAAAGAAAATAAAAGGAAAATAAAACAGAAAAAAGAAATTGTAAAAAGCGTGGACCGTCTGATCTAAGCTCATTAATTGAGCTGGCAAATCAAGAAGCCACGAAGCGCGCGCCTACCATGGATCCAAGTCAATGCGTGCACATGAGAAAGAATTAAAAGTCATAACAATGGACGCCTGGGATCGAATCTGGAAACATCATCACACGATCCAGATTTAAACTGGAGATGATGAAGCCACCAGAGCCACCGTCTTCTCCGGTGAGCTTCCAGATTCCGGCCAAAATGCAGAAACTCAAAAGGCAACCAAAACGTGCGATCTATATATCAATAGAAAGCTGGGATGATGTACATCATCCCTATACCATCCATTTTCATTCTAGATCTCTATGATTTGAGAAATCAGAAGTTGAAAAATCTGGTGTTCATCATGAACTCAATGAATTGCAAAAATTAAAAGCATAAACATGATGCCTCCATTGAGAGGACTTCAGCCAACACAAAACCACAGCTAATAGGTCAAAGGATTAGGAGAATCGAAGAAAATACCAGTTGGAAGGTAAACTTGAGTTCTGGTGATTTGAGCTTGAAACCTTGCTTGCTTTATCAAAACAGAAGTTCAATGAAGTGTATGGTGAAGGTCTAGAAGCACTAGATCTAAGAATACAACCAGATGAAGCTGAATTCTAGATCTGAAAATTTTAAGAGAAATGAAACTTGCTTCTTTAGTGATGGTTGGGGAATGAATTCTGCAGCATTTCAGGTTGAAATTAAGCGTGTAATGGAAGCTCTCATGCCATGTATTTATAGCCAATGCCATGCTGAAAGTGTGATTTCAAACTTGCATGAATGAAGGGGCCCTCCATGCATGGGCCTGTACAGGCGCATGGAGGGCCCAATTCCACATGGATTGGCAAGCTGAGATCAAGAATGAATGAAATGGACGTGCAATTTTGATGTAATCAGCTCAAGCATGGTAGTTGAATCAAGTTTCCCAAAAATGCACTTAAGGTTCTCCTCTTCGAAAATGATATTTTCCAAATCCAAATGTAGCCATGTGAGTAATGGTTGGAAAGGTCTTGATGTAAGGAACAATTGTTATGTTGGTCAAAAATCCATTTGGAATGTGGAAATTTAGGAAATTTGAGTTTAAAGTGTGATGTGCAAAACATGTCAAGGCAAGGTTTCTAAAATTGGCCAACTTTCAAGCCCCTCTGTTTGGATGATGAAAGCTTAAAATGGAAAAACCTCCAACATCAAAATTGTAGATAATTTCAAGCCAATCAAGATGGACTTAAATTTTGCATCGTTTTGATTTTTTATGAAGAAGTTATGGGCACTTGAAGTTGGACTTTTTTGACTTTTAATGCCTTTGACCTAAAAGGACCTATAATGTCTTGCATTATCACATGTATTTACTTTGAGATTTTGAAATTTTGTTCAACATAAAATTTGAATTAGACATCTTAAGATTTCCAATGCATTTGATCCCACCTCAAAATCATAAAAAATGAATGAGTTATGTCCTTGGGAAGTTGACCCAAAATTAGGGTTTCAGTCAAAATGACCTATAATGTATTGGAATGGAAGATGGTTTTCCAAGCTTCAAATCAAATTTTGATGAACATGAAAGTTGTTCATATTATCCTTAAGAACATTTTTGGTTTTTGAACCATCTCCATTTGACTAACACATCAAAAGTTAGGTCTTAGTGCATTTCAAAATAGTCAGATGAATTGACTGATCAACTTCTCAAGTCCATGCCTCATATCTTGATGAATTGATGATTGAGGATACTCAAATAAGTTCAAACAAGCATGAAATGAAGATTTAAAGAACTTCCCTTGATTGTATTTGACCATGGGCTGAGGTTGCTTCATGAGCAAGGCATTGTGGTGCATAGATGGATTAGGGTTTCCTTGAAGAACAAGACCGCAAACCCTTTGACTTGCTTTGATTAAAATGATGAATTGAGATTCTAGGGAGGCATATTTGATGGATGGGAGCTTTGGGAACCATTACCATGCTTGCTTTCACCTCTTCTTGACCATGTCCTTGTACCAAGGATCTCCTAGAGGCTTTTGACCTTGTGATTGCTCAAGCTATAATACAAAAGATGTTAGTGACATATTTTTGTGCTTTTGGTTAGTAAATAAAATAAGAAAAGCAATAATATAAAATTCAAGCATGCTTGGTGATCTCAAACCACTCTCAAGGAGTCCCATCCAAAGGTAAAGGGAACCAAGATGCTCAATGATCCTTGAGGCTATGCAAATGAAATGTTATGATACAATGAGGGATCTTAGGGACAAAATTAGGGTCTTACAGAAGTATGTTGAAAGACAAGCATCCACCCAAAGAATTATGGGGAGAAGTTGTGTCGATTGCGACATATATCCTGAACAGATGTCCGACAAAGAAGCTGGAAGGAATCACGCCAGAAGAATGTTGGTCTGGTGTCAAGCCTAGCTTGACTCATTTGAGGGTGTTTGGATCTATAACACATAAACATGTGTCAAATCAGTTGAGAAGAAAACTTGATGACAAGTCGAGTCAGATAATCTTGATAGGATATCATTAGACTAAAGAATACAAGTTATTCTATCCAGTGAATAAGCAAGTTGTGATCAGTAGGGACGTGATCATAGATGAGCTTAAGGAGTGGGATTGGACTGAGAATGTCAAGAAAGATTTAGTGAGAATCTTTTGTGATGAACCAGCTACTGAAGTCGAAAGAGAAGTTCGACAGGAAGAAGTTAGAGGTGAAGCAGGCAAAGGCAGATCTCAGAGAATAAGACACATACCTACAAGATTGCAAGAATGTGTGATTACATCAGATGATGTAATCGATGAAGAAGGTGAGCTGGTACATTATGCTTTCTACACAGATGTCGAACCTGTCAATGCATCTGAGGCATTGAAAGATTCGAAGTGGATGAAAGCAATGGACGAAGAACCGAAGTCAATCGAAGTCAACAACGCTTGGTCACTTGTCGAATTTCCCCAAGACAAGAAGGAAATCAATGTGAAGTGGGTATACAAGGTGAAGTTGAATCCAAAATAAGAAGTGATTCGACATAAGGCGAGACTTGTGGCGAAAGGATTTCTTCAGAAAGAAGGAATCGACTTCGATGAGGTTTTTGCACCTGTTGCTAGGATCGAAACAATCAGGTTGGTTGTTGGTCTAGCAAACATGAGCAACTGGTAGATGTGTCAGATGGACGTGAAATGTGTGTTCTTGAATGTTCCCTTAGAAGAAGAAGTTTATGTTGCACAACCACTTGGGTTTATGAAACATGGCAAAGAAAGAAAGGTGTACATGCTGCATAAAACCTTGTACAAACTTAAACAAGCTCCAAGAGCTTGGAACAAGAAGATAAATGGCTTTCTAAGGGAGAACGAATTTGTGAAGTGCAAATCTGAACATGGAGTATATGTAAGAAGAAGCAAGAGTGAATTACTTATACTATGTCTCTATGTCGATGACCTGTTGATAACATGTAGCTGCAAGAAGGAGATCGAAGACTTCAAAGGTGATCTCAATAAGGAATTCGAAATGTCAGATCTGGATGGCATTTCATATTTCCTTGGCATCGAATTCTACAAGAGTGGTAGAGGTTTGATGATGCACCAAAGAAGGTATGCAGGCGAAATACTCAAGAGATTTGAGATGCAAGATTGCAACCTAACTTCGACTCCATCTGAGCCCAGATTACAACCTTCGAAAGATTCAGATGAAGATGACGTCGATCCAACCCAATATAGAAGACTTATTGGGTCACTTAGATACCTTTGTCATACAAGGCCTGACTTAGCATACAGTGTAGGTATGGTGAGTAGGTTCATGCAGAAGCCAAAGGTATCACATCTAGCAGCGGCGAAGAGGATACTGAGGTATCTGAAAGGAACTCTCGACTATGGAATTTTATTTCCTGCAGCCGATGAAGGAAAATAGTGCAAATTAATGGGATACACCGACTCAAGTTGGTGTAGTGATGTTGAGGATCAAAAATCCACAACTGGTTATGTGTTTATGCTAGGTGGTGCACCAGTTGCTTGGAGTTCGAGAAAAGAGCCAGTAGTGGCATTATCGTCATGCGAAGCAAAATAATAGTTGCTTTTCTTTGTGCATGTCAAGAAACTTGGATGGTGAATCTGGTCGAAGAAATAACAGCGAAGAGTCATGGAGCAATTACCATGAAGATCGACAGCATGTCAACTATCAATCTGGTGAAGAATCCGATAGCACATGGTCGAAGCAAGCACATCGAGATGAGGTTCCATTATCTTCGAGAGTAGGTAATAGATGGGAAGATGAATGTGGAACACTTCATAACTGAGAATCAGATTGCCGACATCATAACGAAGGGAGTGCAGGTCGAAGTGTTCAGAAGACTAAGAACTATGGTGAATGTAGATAGCTTAGACACAATGAATTAGGTGGTGTGTTGAATTGTAATTCCTTGTGTCGAAGCAGGTTGCTCGACAGGAATAAGGAAATGTCGAACCACCTAGTGTGTTGAGTTGTGTTAGCATGTCGAAGTGTCGAAGCATGTTGCTTCACATAGAATTTCAACTTATGCCTATTTTAATAGTGTTAGCTATTTTGGGCTTTTATAGTTTTCTTTTCTACATCTTCTTCATTTATATTTGAAAATTCATATATGTCATCCTCATCTTCATTTTCTTCACTTTCTTCTTGATCTTCAATTTCTTCTTCCAAAACAGAAGTCGAAGTATAAGAACACCAACAAATTTAACAACACAAAATTATCATCACCATCTTCGTCATCCAATAACACTAAATTTTTTCTTCTAAATTTTTGTTTATTTTTGAAAAATATTTAAATTTAAAATTGTTATTTGATGTTTATAGATATGAGTTTTTAGATCTACGTTTATTTGTTCTAAATATGAGTTATACTAAGATGTATAAACATACAATAACAATTTTAAATATGAGATGAATAAGTACTGGATTTAATGACGGCACCACAACAAGGCAAGATCAGGCAAAATCTGAGATTAATCTCGGTTGTTTTTCTAGATTTGTTAAACCTTTTTGTTTTAGTCTCTCTTTGGACCTATTTTGTTCTTTACATTTGGTCGACAAATTTTGAGATTTTCTTATTTGAGATTTTTCTTATTGTTATAAGAGTTCATCAAGAAAAGAATAGATATGGGATTACAAAAATATTAAAAACTTTTTTAACATGTTATTGATTATTTATATAATATTAAAATATTTTTAATTAATATTTTTAGATTTTTAAAAATATCAGATACATTATATCAATTTTTTATGACATGCCAATAATAAAATAATAAAGATATGATTGTACTCATACTTAAATTTTTATTTCAATTATATATATATATATATATATATATATATATATATATATATATATATATATATATATATATATATATATATATTTCAATTATATATATATTTTATGACATGCCAATAATAAAATAATAAAGATATGATTGAACTCATACTTAAATTTTTATTTCAATTATATATATATATATATATATATATATATATATATATATATATATATATATATATATATATATATATATATATATATATATATATATATATATATATATATATATATATATATATATATATATATATTAATAAAATTTTATCAATAAAAAATATATAACCAAAATTAAAAATAATCATTTTATTTATGAAAGATGTTGTTTACTGTTGTATAAACATTAAGTTCTTGTTATATTTAAAGATCTTATAAACTTTGAAACATATTTTAAGAGATTTAGAATAAGATTTAATTCAGTTTTTCTTGAGCTGTCTTGATATCAAAAAAAACTAACACAAATAAAATTTATATAACAACATATTAAAATCTTGCATGTTTAATATTTTTTTAACCTCTTATTTATAAACCAGAAGATAATGTGTTACAAAACTATCAATTATCAATTCTTCTTTTGAATGGATCAACCAACAATTCAAACTATAAAACATTTTACTCACTTCAATATAAAAATATATAAAATTGATTAAAAAAAAAGAGAAAAAAGTAAAATGAAAAAGACATTGCATATTCACCAATACCTATTTATATTTTTAAATTTTAGCATACAAACAAATATAACAACAACAA
Organism: Lathyrus oleraceus; assembly: GCF_024323335.1. Lineage (NCBI taxonomy): Eukaryota > Viridiplantae > Streptophyta > Magnoliopsida > Fabales > Fabaceae > Lathyrus > Lathyrus oleraceus. The sequence continues at coordinate 371,331,885 of NC_066583.1, read as the reverse complement.
AAAAGCAAAATAATTGACATAGAAATTAAAATACAAAATTTAGTAAAACAAACGTTAACATAAAAATCAATATAAAAATTTTACTAAAAAATATATACAAAATAATTTGCATATAGATTTTCTATTTATATAAAGTATCTCATATATTTTATACTTTTTTTACAGAACTTCGTAATTATTATATGTAGTCACATTTTGTGTGAATACTAAAATATAGATAGTTTGCATGCTATTTATGCTCGATGTGAATTTGTTATTTTCATGTGGTTATACTACATAATATTTATGAATTAATTTAGACATGTAATTATTTTTTGTCAAGAAAATAAACGATCATATAATAATTTTTTAATTAAATATGGAGAACTTATGATGTGTTAGACTAATCACTAAATTATTTAAAACAAAATATTAATTAATTTTTCATTAAAAAATATTAAAGACTTTAATTTAAGTATTTTTTAAATGTTTTCTTTTATTTATAATTGAAAAGAGTGTTTAGGAAAATAATATAAAAAAATGTTTTAGATAATTATTTACAAGTTTTTTTGATGAATGACTACGTAGAACTTTAAAAAGTGGGAGCATTGATACAAAATATATATTAGTTTGATACACCTTGGAAACCTTATTTAGAAGATAATAAATTTAAAATTATAATTGGATATTCGTCTTTCATACTTGATTGATTATCGACCTTATATTAGAAATATCGCGAAGGTTAGCTTTATTTTTTTTAATGTTGACTTGTAAACTTAGAGTTAGTGAAAAAGAGATGAAAGAGCTTCAAGGTGCGTGAGACACTATTGACCTAATCGCCATTTAATCCTTTCTTCAACTTTCTTTATAATGAGTAACATATACTTTTTTATTCCTGAAACATATGTCCACAATGCTTAACCTAAAGAAAACACCCAAATCGACAAAAATAACCAAGTAGAGAAATCGAAATAGAAAACATTCACTAATGCAGTGGCTAATTAATGTCTGCAACATATCACCGAGTCAATTGTCGGCTTCATGCCTAAAAGGGGATCGTCTAGCAATAACAATATATGAGGAAGAATACAAACTTAGTCTTGAATCATGTAAGTACAACCTTTGTGGTAAGATTCTATGGCAAAAAGGAGCAACGCCTTTGACAGTTGTAGCTGTGAAATCCAAACTCACTTCACAATGGACATCCATTGGAAACTGGGGAATAACCTCTATGGAAATGCTTCTTCTGGTTCACCTTCTCTTGTCTTGAGGATGTACAAGTTGTCAGATCTACTATCTCTTGGAACTTAAATCCAGGTATACTCAAACTATTTCCTTGGACCAAAGGTTTTGTACCTTCCAATGTCAAACAAACATTCGTCCAGGTATGGGTCAGAATTCATGGCCTCCCCCAAGAATATTGGAGGCCTAGAGTCATCTTCATTGTTTCTAGCATCCTAGGAACACATATTCGCATTGACTATACTTCGAGTAAGTATGCTTTTGATAGATATTTTGGGATTTTGTTAGAGTATTGGTAGACATTTACTTACTCAAAGACCTAGCATACAAAATATTGGTTGAACGAGTTGAATTCACTTTATTTGTGGAAATAGAGTATGAAAAACTCCCAAAATTTTGCTCTCATTGTAAGATGTTTGGACACTCTGTTGGTACCTGTAGAAGAAGAAACATTGCTTCTGAGAATGGTAACAAACCTAACAATTCTATAGAAGGGGTAAAGTCTTTTAGTCGTGCTAGAAATAAAAATAATGAGGCTGGTAAGATAGAAATAGCAAGGAAGGCTGATGGTGAGGGAGAAAGTAGTGGAGTAATTAAAAAGAATGATGATATGAAAAAAGAAGTTATGCATGAATCTTTCACTGATGAACAACCAACTGGCATAAATATAGAAAGAGACAAAAATAAGAGAAACAACATAGAGAAAGAGAAAAATACACAACTAGCTATATTGGAAGTTAGTGGTTCATATGACTCTAAATTTGTTGATGCAACACAAAACAATGGTATTGAAGACAGGTTAACCTTAAAACAAAAAATGGATGAAGATCAATCCCGGCCTAATATTTATGAGCAAAAAGATGATGAACTGTTATCAGAAATAGATGAGGGTCAAAGCACTAACAATCAAGGCTTCCAACTAGCAGTTTAAAAATCAAGAAAGAAAAAACCGAGACAGAAATCCAAGGCTAAAGGAAGTTACATGACCGGGGAAAAGGTGGCTAATTTTAACCCTTTGTAATGAAGTGCCTTTGTTGGAATGTAAAGGGCCTGACCAATCCCCCCAACAATATTGGTTTTAAAGAAGCTTATTAAGACACACGAACCTAATTTTTGTTTCATATATGAACCCTTGATGGATTATAATAACATTCCTTACAATTTTTTGAAGCCCTTAAGTCATACCTTGAAAAATACGATACTTCACAAAATACGTTTGCACGCTCGTGGAAAATGATTTGAACAGAGTCGCCACCAAACTTTATTTATTACAATGAAGGAAAGGGAAATTATTGATAAAACCCTTAAAAGAAAAAGAAGATGGCTGTCGCAACCAAATTTGGGTTTAGGAGTCGATCTTGCAAGGAAAAAGTATTAGCACCCCTCACGTCCGTTGTACTCAACGGGAACCTTTTAGTTAAATTTGTAATTTAATGTTAGCTTATATTAATTTTTTTCTCTAAATGATAAAGAGTGAAAAAAGAAAATAAAAGGGATCTCAAAAAGGTTTTTATTATGGTGCTTGACAAGATTGCGAGTCTTACTTCTACATATCCCTAGGTGCAATGGGAACACAGAGCTTCATAGTTCGGGGCAAGACAAAAAATGTTTTTTGTTATAGTGCTTGACGAGACATGAATCTGGCTCCTACGTATCTCCAGGTATGATGGAGAACTCAAAGTTACGTAGTTCGTGGCAAGATAAAAAATATTTTTGGTGTTTTTGTTATAATGCTTGACAAGATGTTGAATCTGCTCTTACGTATCTCCATGTGCGATGGAGAACTCAAAGTTATGCAGTTCTTGGTAGAAAATGAGTGTTGGTTGACTGATTTTAATGAACGAATTTTTAGGTCGCATTCTAATGGTCAAACATGGGTTTGTATACTCGAGCAAGGGAGACTTGGCGTTTGTTTGTTTTATGGTAGAAGGAGTCATGTCTTATTGTGTTCTAGCAGTTTAAATATTTAGTTATATACTCACACATGGGAGGCTTAGGCGCTTGTTTGTATACACGTTAGAAAGGACTAAATATTGTTCTTTTCTGAAAAGGGTTTCGATCGCATAGGGGCGAGAAAAAGACAAGTTTGATTGGGTGAAGTTTGTTTTATCGAACAAGTGCTTATATCGTATTCTAACGGGTAAGCGTGGGCTTGCATGCTCGCGGTGGAGACTTAAGTGATAGTTTGAATACACATTAGAAAGGATTAAAAAATGTTCTTTTGAAAAAAAGAGTTGTTGGTCGTGTTGGTGTAAGCCCTAGAGGCCAATACTTTTGGTACTTGTATCGAATTATTAAAAGGCTTTTTCTTTATTATGTTTGATTAATAAAGTCCCTAGAATAGCTAGTCCGTTTAATGTATCAAGTATGACTTAATCATGAGATCACATTAAACATAAGGACACTATTCTTAAAGTATCCGTAGTCGAGCTTTATTGTGAAGTGGGATAACATTAAAGCATTAAGACTATTATGTTTGTAGACTGATGATCACATCTTATGGATCATGGATAAAGAGTTATCAAGTCTTAAACATAGGTATGAATATTAAGAGTAATATTTATACCGGATTGACCCGCTATGAGAATACTATATAGAAAGTTATGCAAAGTGTCATAAGTTATTCTCATGGTGATAATGGTGTATACCACTCTTCGACCTGAAACCACTATGGATCCTAGATGTAGAGTCGAGTGCTTTATTGCTAATCCAACGTTGTATGTAACTGGATAACCATAAAGACAGTTGATGGGTACTCCACGAAGCATGCTGAGGGACATGAGTGACCTAGATGGAATTTGCCCATCCTGCGTAACAGGATAAATGTCTATGGGACCAATATTGAACTGGACAAGGATGACACGATCTATACCTTGTGTTCAATATAGAGATAAGGGCAAAAGGGTAATTATACACATAACTATTATCACAGGAGGTTTTGTCAGATCACATGATATTTTCGTGTCTTGGGTAGCAGTGATGTGTTGCTAGATACCGCTCACTGTTTATTATGTTAAATGCGTGATTTAATATAATTGCCAACATCGCGAAAACCTACAGGGTCACACACAAAGGACGGATTGATGAGAGATAGAGTAACTAAGGAACATCGTAAGGTACGGTGCACTTAAGTGGAATATGAAATATGGTAAGGTACCAAATCCTTAAGTGATTTTGGGCATATTATAAGATATGGGCCAAAATACACTTAAGTTGGCTTTTTAGCTTGAAGCCCATACAAGTGGTTCTATAAATAAAACCCCTTGGGTAGAAGCATTGTCACTCAAAGACTAACACTCAAGTGGAGACTTGGAATTTCGTTTCCCTCTCTCTCTCTCTCTCTCTCTCACACTCAAAGCCTTCATTCGTACCAGCTAGCACTGAGATTGAAGGAATCCGTTCGTGTGGAGTGAGTAGAGACGTTGTCATCGTTCAACGTTCGCGATCGCTCCATGGATCTGTATCAAAGGTTTTGATCGTTACAAGAGATCTGCACCAAAGGTTTCAATCATCACAAGAGGTAACGATTCTATCACTGATCATGCCCATTCGTAAGGATCACTAAATGGATAAATTTTTAAATTCCGCTGCGCCTTGGATGGCAATTCTCCTTCAGGTCGCACAGGAGCTAGAAAATAGGTTTGATGTGTTAAATGTTTATTAGGCAAATGACGAATGCTCGGTGAGAACGAAATGTGAGCCTGGGAACCAATTACTTGAGGATTATTGAAATGCTAGACTTCAATGATCATTTTTCATCCAAGGTATTTATGAAATTTGTTTGATGGACAACAAATACTCAACAAGAATGAGACATGCACCTTGGAGTTGATTGTTCAAAGGTTTCACTGGAATGTTAGACTTTAACGATTCCTTATTTTGTCCAAGTTTATGTTAAGTGTTTTAGAAGTGAAAGGATGAACAAACTTCCCTCCCAATATGTGTGTCTCGAGACCGATCATTCGAGGAGTCAGGGAATGCGAGACTCCAAGGCTCCTCTTCTTTCGTGTTTATTTAGGAAAATATTTTAACGTTATGCTTCGTCAGGAAGGGATTTGAAATTGAGTTGATAAGAATTTAATTGGGTTTGAAAATGTTACTTGGTGTTAGAGCAAGGTTTGTGAAAAAATTTATTTGGCGTTGGACCAAGGGTTTTGGTTTATTGAAAAGTTCATTTTAAGTTGTCTTATTACTTAACAATTTGATCTCAAATGCATAATTAAGCCATGATTCGCAATGTATGATGAAAATGAAATTAATTAATTAAGATTTAATTAAATTAACTAGTTAAGGTAATTAAAAATAATTATCAAGATTAATTGATAAAACGTAATTCCATCAACATAATAGGGTTAATTAAATTTAATTAACAAAACTAATTAATTATAAAAAATTAATCAATTAACCTTATTAATTAAAAAAATGATTTTAATTGAAAGATTTATTGAATTTTGAAATGCAATGAAAATATAAATAAATTTGAAATAAAATAGTAATATGCTTAAAGTTGGTTTGTGCGTAATGACAACGTGAATGGAATGGCATACTCAATGCTCATAACGCAGCGAAATATCATATAAATGTATCAAAATTTCAGGGGCATACCGACATAAAATTGCCGAATCCGCGGATTAAAAATCTAATTTATCGCAATGAAAGTCAAAAAGCAACCAAGTTATATTTATTTACAAAGCTTGCAAAAATAATACAAAGCTCAAATACGAATAGATCCAAACAAGAGCAACGTGAACGAACCGATATCCAAAATGTTACATTAATATATCGAAAGAGTAAATCAACATCATAACGACATATGACAATAACATACATGATATCTAACAATTCAACTCTTTACATTACCATAAACCAAATAAAAAAAACAATAGCGCCGAATCAAATCGAACAAAATATGAATCCAACACAGCAACTCGCATAACACAAAGAGAAACTTAATTCGAAAAAATAATGAACCGAGTTGAACAACACCAAGGGGAAGCATATGAATAAACCGCCACTGCCTACATCTTGAAATTATTCAAAAACAAATCCACTGATGATTTCATGTGAATGTCGCACCTCTAAGTATCCCTTGGCCAACAACATTAACAGAATTTATTCACCATCTTGTTAATCAGTAAACAAAATATATTGTCCTCTTGAATCTGTGGCTGAGAATCAGAATGAAACTGGCACCCTTTCCAATCTAGGTAAGAAAGTTAGATATTCAGCGATGGAAATGGAGGACAAGATGGTTTGGTATGTGATGGTGGTGGACTGTGGAAGGAGTGAACGACGATTTAGAGGAGATGAAACCAGAGTAAGGTGCGGTGGTCACCAGTTTGGAGAAGAAAAGAGAGGATAATGGATTTGAATATTGGTTTTGGTTGGCTTGTGAATCACACGTGGTTGAGGTTGCGCTGAAGAAAAGGGTTTCACATGGGTGAAAGAGGTATAAGGTGGCGTCGTGATTGCTTTTTCCGACAAAAGTAGTTGTTGTTGTTTGGGTGATGTTCACGGTGATGAAGTTATGTTGAACAAAGGGAGATATGGTTTAATGGTTATGGTTGTTTATGGTGGGTTGCTAGCGTGGAGGTGTGGGTGGAATATGGCGGTTGAGGGTATTATGTAGATGAAGAAGGAGTTGATTAATGGTGTTGAGAAAGGATGAATCAATTGAGAGGGAGAGCTGGGTGAGTGGTAAGTTTTTTTTAGAGAAAATGAGACCCCCTTTGGATTTATGAATTCTTTTTCTTTGAGTTTTCAGGCTGAGAGAGAGTGCGTATGAAAAAAGGGAACTCTTTTCTTCTTCCTTTTTTTTCAGTGGGAGACGAGATCGGTATTAGAAAAAAAAACTGAATGATCATATCCCTAATTCACATGAGTGAGAGTTACCCCTCATGCTCCATTTGGCTTGGCTCCATTGTAAAAAAAATGTTTTTTCTTTCTAAAGCGGACCCGTGTCACCTTGCATTAGAGCTATAGAGATATTTGTTGAAAGAAAGATGAAGCTTTTCCCCACGACAATTGTCCTCCAGCCACACACATTCTTATCACTTCCAAAATTTCCCCTTTTTTATATTCTTTTATTTCCTAATTTCTAATTGGTGGAGATGATAAATGGTGGATAGAAATTGTAGGCCTTTGATTAACTTGATTCTAATGGCCAAGATTGACATAAAGAAACACATAAATTGTTAAACAATTTCATAATTCCTAGAATGCCCATTCTAGATGCTTTAATTGATTAAAGTAAATTTAAATTAATTAAATCAAATAAAATTCACACTCTTTAAAATAACCATAATAAAAAAAATGAAGACATGAATAATTCTATTTAATTTTTTTGAATCATTTGACAAAGAATAAAAATAAAAGTACTCAAAACAGATAAAAAATGCGTGCAAAAATGCTCGAAAAATTAAACTGAATGCACCAAAATGATCGGCATGAAATAAAATTCTCAGAAATATATAAGTTTTGATCAAATTTTGAAGTAAAAAATGATTGGTTAGAAAGGTTCGGGCAGATCAAAATGTGATAAAAAAAAGTAGTCAAAAAATAAAACGAGCACGCCAAGTTAAAATGTGCAAACCGTAGATTAATAAAACTAATGTATGCAAGCTCAATTTTGAAACTTTTTGCCCGCTAATTTTGCGTACATTTAAAAATTGATTCAACAGGTTTGTCTGGAGTTCAAAATAAGTTATTTTGGTCGACATTTTATGCATTATGCATGATGAAAGGTATATAGTATTATGCAGATGATTTAGAGTAAAGTAAAGTCGGATGCATAAATTTTTTAAAATGTTCAGACACAATTATTGTATGATAAATGCCCCTATTTAATTACGTTGAACCAGAAGATATGAATGATAGAGGTCTTCATACATTCATGGTGGAAGATGATTAAAAATGAAAAGACCCTGAATTTTGTCCTTCAAGATGCATAGATAAAGTGTAGTGAAGAAATTCAGGGAGAAAATGTAGTGGAGCAGTCATTAAAGAAAAGTGAAACAACCAAGACTCTCTGATAATCGGTACAGCATTATCTTTTGTGATATAATTGAAAGTTTCCTGAGAATGGAGCAGTCTTTCAAGTTATAAGTTTAAGATTCTCTGAAGATTAGAAAAACAATATCTTGAACAAAACATGTGAGATTCCCTGATAATCAGCGAAGTAGTGTCTTATACGATATAATTAAAACTTTCCAAAAATGGAGCAGCATCCCAATTGTATCTAAGATTCTCTGAGGATAACAGATCAGTATCTCAAGTTGAACATCTGTTGGGGAAAATAATCTAGAAAAATACTCCACTTGGAGAAGGTTTACTTACAAAGCTCTGCAGAGGAAAGGCTCATAAGAGACTCTTTAGGGTTGTTGGTTCTATGTGTTGGCATCAATTTTGGTAAAACTTAGTTTTATCACAAGATGTCACGTGTGTTGTCTTGACATGTGATATCAACTTCCTGCAGGTTGCTTAAATATGATTGTGCAGGAGTTAGCCAAGATGTCAGACCCGATGTTAAGACATGTGCATACAGAATACTCAGTCTGAATGTTATGTGTTTTGTTGTTGCGCTTTTCATGCAAATCTTTGTGTGCTTATGTGAAGATTGCATGCGCTATTCAAGGAGTAATTCTATTTAAAACCAGAATGGTCTATTTTCCAAAAAGGAATGATTAGCTAAGGTTTCTTAGGAGATATGCAATTAAAATAGAATTAGGGTTTCATGTTGCCCAGGCCCATTCAAAAAGCTTCTATTTAAAGGCCATGTAAAACATGTTTTAGATACACAGGATACGAACGATGAAGTGAGAGAGTTTTAGGGTTTTAGTCTTGTGTGAACTTGTGAATTGTGAGCCATTCATTCATCTTATTGATGTATGAATTGGACTGAGTTTTGTGTTGTAATTTGTCCATTCTAAGCTTTGAAGTACGAGTGTATTTGTTTACTTGATTGAAGCTTTTAAGCAAGATCAAGTATGTGTCCTTGAAGTGTGTCTTCTTTCTTTTTTGTATTTGTTATAGTATCACTGATGTGATTGAGGGGGAGTGAGTAGGGTCTCATATCTAAGAGTTCTTAGATAGAAGTCACACGGGTAGAGATTAGGTGAAAAGACTGTAACTTGAAGTTGTTTACTGAGAGTCTTTGAACTAATTTTGTTTAGTGGATTTCCTTCATGGCTTGGTAGCCCCCAGACGTAGGTGAGTGATCGCGACTTTATGAGTCGAATTTGGGGTACAAACTGCAAGTGCACAGTTCTATCACGTAGTTTTAAAAGATATCGATCCCACAGGGACTTATGAATCGATATACCGTTATCTAAGGTTACTTCGTAAAGCTAAGGTGAACAATGTTTGATTGTTTGGGGGAAAGCTAAAAACTAAACTAAGATCTAGATTAAATATTAATAAAGCAGATATCGGTATGCAGTTCGTCGTAATTAGGGAATCAATCCTTTGTCGGTCTCTTGGTTTTAAAATAAATCTTTTCAGTTGACTTTATTGATTAAAAGTTTTATCTCAAACTCTCGCTCTGTTGAATAAACCATGATTTTATGTTAATGTAGCTGTCACTTATAATTAAGTCAAAAAACCATTTTTTGAAAGCAATACAGTCCATAGAAACTCTTTTCAAGAAAACACTGACCGTTTAAACACCCTTATCTCAAACTCTCGCTCTGTTGACTTAGCTTATATAATTAAATTCGAATGCTTAACTCTCGTCCTCACATTCGATCTTTAAAAATACTTTTTGGAAAAGATCGGAATTTAATTAACTCTAAAACTTGCTCTCGCCCTGATCTAGAATTAATGTCTAATTTACACTGTCCAGTTAAAACCTCAAACTCTCGCTCTATTGATTTTAACTTCTTTATGTCTTTTACTTTCGTAAAAACCTTTGTTATTAAACCTGTAAATTGAGACCGTAAAAAGAGTGATTTTAATTTTAAACTTAATTTAACCGACTTAGTTTTGATTCCTTATTCCGCTTACTTTACATACCGATATCTAAGCGAATTAGCCAGACATGCTAAACAAACTAAAATACTTATCATGCATGAACAGACTCATCCCAGGCAGATAATATAAATAAACAATAAAACAAAGCATTAAATAATAATTAAAGAACCTGAATGAGTTAAACAATAGTCTTGAACACTCCACCACAAGCCGGTAGGATTTGTTCTTGGATTCTTCAATTAAACAACAAAACAAAACGAAGGAAATAAAAATTAGATTCTAACGTAAGGTTAGATCCGGTAAAAAGGTGCACAATAGTTTCCGGTGTAGAAACTATTGTGCGAAAAGAATTAACTAAATGCTAAAAAGGAAAATAGGAATTGCAAGGGAAATAGTGTAGAGCTCGTAAAAATAAATAAATAAGAAACAATAATGCGTAAGTTGCTGGAAAAGGAAATATGCAAAAGCGAAAACGGCAAAGGAAAAATGTGGAAAAGCTTCGGAACCCTTTTTGGTTTTGCAAGTGGCTATTTATATATGCTTGAGTAACCGCTTCCGCTGCCAAAAAGGTCTTCAACGTGCATAAAAGCATGGCGTGGATATAGGGCTCAACACTCCTCAACGTCTCCTCAACGTCTCTGAGGCGTTCCTTGCGCCAAAAATGTAGGGGAATGGTGTGACGTTCGTCACACCATGTGTGACGTCCGTCACAGGAGTGTGCAAGGCGTGACGCTCGTCACGCCCTCTGTGACGTCCGTCACATGCACGGCACCTGCGTTTTGTGCTTTGGGCTGGGCTTTGACATTTGGTTCATTTTCTCTCCTTTTTTGCACCTCCTTTTCTTCCATTTTTACTTGTGCTTTAAAATAAGCCAACTGAGACAAATAGGAAGAAAATACCGCGTAATATCTAATAAAATGAAGTGAACTGAAATAAATAATAATAAAATTTAATTGAATTAAGTCCTAAAATATGATATAATTTCGTGTTATCAAACTCCCTCATACTTAGATCTTTGCTTGTCCTCAAGCAAAATTCAGTATAGAACTCGTTTTAAAAATTTAGCCAGATGAAATTTCAAAACACACATCAATTCGTAATAGGTTGCAAGTGGATTTTGTTTAGAAGCAACTTGAGTTTAATCTTGACATCAACAACCACCGTCACAACCTAGATAACCCTGCCTTATGCAAATCAGTTCAAGTACACTATGATAGCTATCCTGGTTCCTTTACTCTTATTTCACCCGTTTTCATTCTAGCGAAATCACATTAAGCCCTTTATCTTTTCGCGCACATAGTGGAGTAACCGGTTAGTGATTATGATCCCCTTTTAGCTAGAAGTTCTGGTACATAAGTCGGATAACTTCGTTATTCAGCCCATTGCAAATTGCGGGGGATCGAACCGTAGTTCGCCCTACCAAATTCAGTACCAGATACCTACTGAACCAACTCATAATGGATCTTTCATATTGTGTTTTTGTATGATCCGCAACCTTTAGATTAAATGATCTGGTAAGGATCACCTAACTTAATTAGTGCATTTCCTGATATATATATATATTTTTTTTATGTTACTTTGGGAATCATTCACTTATATTCATCGGCTCTCCACGTAGTTTGTTATTAAGATGGTGCTGACTTCTCGTATAAACTACTTGGGGTTACTATAAAACTAAAAGTTCAAGGAATTGGTATAATAGGTACTTATCCTGATCTAACGTGTTGAGGTTCGTTTAGAGTGTTTGGTGGTAGTAGTCTTTGTCTTGATTCGACTCAAGATCGATAAGATGAGCAACCTTTATACTTATTGGGTGTTGAATTTTTGTTGTTGTGGCTCATGAAAGTTTGAGGGAATAGATAATGGAAATTTTGTTCACACTCGGGACTTAACTTAAGATAATAGATTTTTTTTTTTTAATAATTAAATAATAATTAAAATAGCAATGAAAGGAAAGGTATATACTTGAAGAAATGGAAATAGAAAGAACATGGTTTCCCCCCCATACTTAAACTAAACATTGTCCCTAATGTTTTAAGGAAATGAAATACAATATGGAAAGGAAAAAGAAACTAAACTAAGGCTGCCTTCCGCCTCTGGTTCTTGGACCTGGTGATCTCTGACGTAAGTCTAAGTTGTCGAACCTGCTGAACAACTCAGTAAACCGCTGGTCGGTTATGGCATTCCTAGCATCCTGTTGTTGTTGCATTTGACGCATCATTTGCATCATCTCGACATTCTGTGCCTGCATACCATCAATAGCATCCATGATGTCGTCGTTGGTTGCAGGCCTTATTCGTCGACGACGTTGGGAGGATTGACCTTGCTGTTGTTTGGTCTTCCAAAAACTGTGTTTTGCAAGATGCGGATAAAGTACCGGATAGTTGGGTTATGTATATGGGAAAGAAGGAGCTCTTCCCAGTTGTAGGCATCTATACCGGAAATTTTCTTGAAAAGGTCGAAAACGTCAACTGTGTTCCAGTTTGAGTTTGGAGGGATTCTGGGGTGTACCTGACTTTCTATGGGAAATTGTAACATGGTACTCAATTGGTTTTGGGTTAAGGAGTACTCGGTGTTAAACATACGGAAGGTGGCGGTACCGGTTAAAAATTCGTCTTCACCGGCGGGAGTGGTGTAGTCGTATGAACTTAAGAATTCTAAGGTTAGGGATGGGTAGGTGGGTTGATTATGAGTGCAAAGGAAGGTTAAGTCGGCTAGGCGGAGCATCCATTCGATACCTTGGAGTAATCCTAATTGTTGTAAACAAGTTAAATCGGGATACCTGATGGAAACGACGCCTCGCTGTTGGAAACGCTCGAATTGCTCCCTTTGATAATTTTCATCTTCGGATCGGAAGATGATATTTCCGAAATTCTGATTTCCTGCCATTGTGATGAATGAATTTTGGAGGAGTGATTTGGAAAGAAAAGAAATGTATTTGATATTAGAGAATGGTTTGTGGTGAATGAAGGAAGGTTTGGTGGGTATTTATAGGAAAAGAATTTGGAAGTTGGAAAGGAGGTGGTTGAAAAGTGAATAAATGTGGGTAAATGTGAATAAATGGGGAAGGTAAAAAGTTGAAGGGGTGTAACGTTCGTCTCTAACGGCTCTTTAACGTTCACCTAGTCTGAAGGGCGTTACGCTCGTTACAGGTGCATGACGGGCGTCACAGGTTCTTAGTGTGACGTCCGTGACAGAATGTGTGACGCTCGTCACACTGTCTGTTTGGCTAATGTTCAGCTAGCGTCCTTCAGGTAAGTTATTATATATTGTTATTTTTTTGTTTGTTTGTTACTGATTGATTTATTCTGCAATTTAATTTCTCCTGCATGCTTATTTTACTTTGTATAATAATAAGTCATAGGTAGCAACAGTAGAGAACATAATAGTTATTGCATAATAAAATTAAATAAATAGCTTCAATAAAATGATCATAATGTAATATTGGAAAGAAGAACAAAAGAAATGCGAAAAGGAAACAAATGCGAACATGAATTCAAATAACATTAATGAATAATCTAGCTTAAAACTAAATAACTAAGAAAAACAAATGAATACTATCCATCTGCACGATCTCTGGCCGGAGGAGCAAAAGAGTTAACACGATGTAGCAACTCGTGAAACTGATCTGTCATACTGCTCATGTACCCTAGAACTTCGTGTCTCATGTCAGTAAATTCTTCTCTGAGGGCGCCTTGTTCTGACATCAAAGCTTCAATGGCGGTGTTGTAATCAGTTCCGGGCATATGATGCCGGAGGTCGGATACTGCTGATTCTTCGGTCTGAACAGGCTGAGGAGGAGGGTCAATATCATAATAGCCAGATGGTGTCTGAGGGTCAGATTCAGCATGAGGGATCTGGTCATCATAAGTCTCATAGTCATCACAAATCTCATAGTCCTGGATGGATTCAGTGGATCTAGCCGGAGAGGGGGTTTCGTTCAGGTTGTAGAGCCAGTTACTGCGGTTATGAACACTAGTCCTAGGATCGGGCATGGTGAATAGGCAAAGAACTTGGTTATCAATAATAAGCTCAAACTCGTCAGACCCTAGGTTTGCTATAAACATAGTGTTGAAGAGGAAGGGTATACTCATAGTAGTAATGCCACAAAAAGGGCTTAGGTCGAGCATAGGCTGACGTAATCCAATAGCATTACCTATCATAGTTATCAAACCGCCTATTCGGATTGGTGCTCGCTCATCCTGGATAAGGTGGTCCAAATTAGCTAACATAAAAGTGGCACCGTTTACTGGACGGTTCTGGGAAGCACAAAATATGATGAAGAGTTCATCACGTGAAACTGAAGTACTGTTTGGCTTCTTCCCAAATAAAGTGTGGGTCAGGATCTTATGGAAATAGCGAAAGACCGGGTTGTGTATGTTTCCAGAGAGAAACTCATGTTCCTCGGGCTCGTCATTTCCAGTCAACTTACCCCAAAAGTGTTCAAGTTCTCTATATTCAAAAAGTTCTTCCTGGCTTACTGTCAATGTGTCAAAGGAGGTAGGAAAACCCAAAAGGTTGGTAAAGTTTCTAATATTAAATTGGTACTCCATGTTGAACATTCTGAACTAGATAAAACCTCTGCTAATTCCTTTTCCATGGCTGGGTAGATAGATTAATGAGCTAAGGAATTCTAGTGTGAGTCTCCGGTAGGTGGTGAAATGTCTTAGGATAGGGGATGTCTCCCATCCTATCTGATTCAGCAAATACAGGACACTTTGTCTCAGTCCAAGGGCAGTCATAGCCCAATCATCAGCATATAAACTAGGTAGCATCTCTCTAGTGGCTAGTTCTTCAAACTTTTGTTTCTGAGCCATTCCTCTGAATTTGATACCCATACGATCAATATGTCCCATCTGGTTAGTGTTAGCTAGAGAAAAGAAAACATGAGTTTTAGTCAGGATTTGGCCAAATGCCGAAAGAAGAAAAAATTATTATTAAGTTAAAATGAATTAGGAATGAATACTAAACAGAAATTAAAAGAATAATTAAGGAAGAAATAGGAAGATAATAATAATAATATAAGGAAATAATAAAATAATTGTGGGTTGTCTCCCACTAAGCGCTTTGTTTAAATGTCGCAAGCTCGACAAAAAAACTGTTAAATATAATCTATTAATCCTGGAGGCATTTCGTCTAAGTGTAGGATTTGCGAATCTCCATTGGTTTCCGCATAGTGATAGTGTTTTAGACGTTGCCCGTTTACGGTGAACGGTTCTGTGGATTTGCCTTTAATTTCTATCGCTCCACTGGGAAAGATGTTAGTGATATGAAAAGGACCTGACCATCTGGATCGTAGTTTTCCCGGGAATAACTTTAGTCTAGAGTTAAATAAAAGGACTGCGTCGCCTTGCTTGAAGATTTTCCTTGATATACGCTTGTCATGCCATTGTTTTGTTCTTTCTTTGTAGATTCTGGCATTTTCATAGGCGTCTCTTCTGAGTTCCTCTAATTCGTTTATGTCAAGGATTCTCTTTTCACCGGCGGCTTTATAGTTTAGATTCAGATTTCTAATAGCCCAATAGGCTTTATGTTCTAATTCTACCGGGAGGTGGCAGGATTTTCCATATATGAGCTTAAATGGGGTCGTCCCTATGGGGGTTTTATAAGCAGTTCGGTATGCCCACAAAGCTTCTGGTAATTTCAACGACCAGTCTTTCCTTGAAGTGGCGACTGTTTTTTCTAGTATTTGCTTGATTTCTCTGTTAGATACTTCCACTTGTCCGTTGGTCTGAGGGTGGTAAGGTGTCGCTATCCTATGTCTCACGCCATATTTAAACAATAACTTTTCGAGTACCTTGGATATAAAGTGCGATCCACCATCACTGACTACTATTCTTGGGATGCCAAATCTCGGAAATATTATATTCTTAAAGAGTCTAGTTACTACTCGGGTGTCATTTGTTGGAGAAGCTATAGCTTCGATCCATTTTGATACGTAGTCAACTGCCACGAGTATGTATTTGTTACCGAAAGAGGGTGGAAAAGGTCCCATGAAGTCTATTCCCCACACGTCGAAGATCTCTACTTCCAAAATACCTTTTTGTGGCATCTCGTCACGTCTAGATATGTTTCCTGTGCGTTGACATCTGTCACATTCCTTAATAGCCGCATGTACATCCTTCCATATAGTTGGCCAATAAAAGCCGGCTTGTAGGATTTTAGAGTAGGTCTTGGATGTACTTGTGTGTCCACCATAAGGAGCGGAGTGGCAGTGTTGGATTATATTTTCCACCTCTTCTTCGGGTATACATCGACGGAAAATACCATTGGGGCCCCTTTTGAAAAGTAAAGGATCATCCCAATAATAGTGTTTTATATCGTAGAAGAATCGTTTCTTCTACTGGTAAGATAAAGTGGGCGGAACTATTCCGGCAGCTAAATAATTGACGAGATCAGCATACCATGGTGTGACAGATATAGCTAAGGTGGTTTCTGCTTGCGTGTCGGAGTTGTTCTCTTCCAAAGTAGCTATAAGTTTATCGTACGAGAAATCATCGTTAATTGAGGTTCTTTCCGGTTCAAGGTTCTCAAGTCTAGAGAGGTGGTCTGCTACTACGTTTTCAGTTCCTTTCTTGTCTTTGATTTCTAAATCGAACTCTTGTAGCAACAAGATCCATCTTAGGAGTCTAGGTTTAGCATCCTTTTTTGTTAAAAGGTACTTGATAGCAGCGTGATCAGTGTAAACTATTATTTTGGCTCCGACCAAGTAGGAACGAAATTTATCTAGCGCAAATACAACTGCTAGGAGTTCTTTCTCGGTAGTGGCGTAATTCATTTGCGCTTCATCTAGGGTTCTACTTGCGTAATATATAACGTGAAGCTTTTTATCCTTTCGTTGTCCTAAAACAGCACCTACAGCATAATCGCTGGCATCACACATTATTTCGAAGGGTTCATTCCAGTCGGGTGTCTGCATTATGGGTGCGGAGATCAATGCTTGCTTAAGCGCTTGAAATGCTTTTAAACAGTTATCGTCGAATATGAAATCAGCATCTTTCATCAATAGTCCGGTTAAAGGTTTAGTTATCTTAGAGAAGTCTTTGATGAATCGTCGGTAAAAACCGGCGTGTCCTAAGAAGCTTCGTACTTCTCTCACAGTTTTCGGGGGTTGAAGGTTTTCGATTACCTCTATTTTGGCTTTGTCTACTTCAATTCCTCTGTTCGAGATGATGTGTCCTAAAACAATTCCTTCTTGTACCATAAAATGGCACTTCTCCCAGTTAAGTACTAAGTTTACTTTCACACATCGCTCAAGAACTCTTTCTAGGTTTTCAAGGCATTCTTCAAAACTTTGTCCGTATACGGAAAAGTCATCCATAAATACTTCCATGATGTTTTCGAGAAAGTCGGCGAAAATTGCCATCATGCATCTTTGAAAGGTTGCAGGAGCATTACACAGGCCAAACGGCATTCGTCTATAAGCGAAGGTACCAAAAGGGCACGTGAACGTTGTCTTTTCTTGGTCATCAGGGTGAATTGGTATTTGAAAGAAGCCTGAATAACCGTCTAGATAACAGAAATGTGAATGTTTTGCTAATCGTTCTAACATCTGGTCAATGAATGGTAAAGGGAAATGATCTTTTCGGGTTGCTTTGTTTAGTTTCCTATAGTCAATGCACATTCTCCATCCCGATTCGATTCGTTTAGTTATAGTTTCCCCTTTTTTGTTTTCAATAACGGTTATGCCTCCTTTCTTTGGTACTACGTGTACAGGACTAACCCATTTGCTATCAGATATAGGATATATAATACCTGCTTCTAATAACTTGGTTATTTCCTTCTTTACTACCTCACTCAGGATCGGATTTAGTCTCCTCTGGTGTTCCCTAGAGGTTTTACAGTCTTCTTTTAGCATGATGCGGTGCATACAAATAGAAGGACTTATTCCTTTAAGATCGGTGATGTGGTCACCTAGTGCGGTTGGATACTTTCTTAAGATATGTAGGAGTTTTTCTGTTTCGAGTCTTCCTAGGTCTGCATTAACTATCACAGGTCGTTCAAGTTCTAAATCTAGGAATTCATATCTCAGATTTTTGGGAAGTGTTTTCAGGTCAAGGGTTGGTTTGTTTAGACATTGCGTGGGGTCCGGTGTTATTGCTAAACATTGGTTAGATTTGTCTTTTAAAAGATAGTCTGATGATTTGTCTTCTCCTAACTCTGCTTCTTTTATGCATTCATCGATGATATCCATGAAGTAGCATGTATCTTCTATTGCAGGTGCTTTCAAGAATTGGGAAAGAATGAACTCAATTTTCTCTTCACCTACTTCGAAGGTGAGTCGTCCTCGTTTTACGTCTATGATTGCACCGGCAGTTGCTAAAAACGGTCTTCCCAGTATAATGGGTGTAATATCATCTTCTCTAATGTCCATAATTGTAAAATCAGTTGGAATGTAGAATTGACCTATGCGTACGGGAACGTTTTCAAGAATTCCTACAGGATATTTGATGGAACGATCTGCTAGTTGCACAGACATTTTGGTTGGTCTTAATTCTCCCATTTCCAGTTTCTTACATATGGATAAAGGCATAACGCTAATTCCGGCTCCTAAATCGCATAAGGCTTTGTCGATGACAAATTTTCCTATGTGACAGGGTATAGAGAAACTACCCGGATCCTTGAGTTTAGGAGGCATGTTTTGGATTATAGCGCTACATTCGGCAGGGAGTGTAACGGTTTCGCTATCTTCAAGTTTCCTCTTATTAGAAAGAATTTCTTTTAAGAATTTAGCATAGGAGGGCATCTGCGTAATAGCTTCGGTGAACGGAATTGTAACGTTTAATTGTTTAAGGAGATCAACAAATTTTCTAAATTGGCCCGCATCTTTGGTTTTAACAAGCCTTTGAGGGTAAGGGATAGGTGGTTTGTAAGGTGGTGGAGGTACATAAGGTTCCTTCTTTTCTAGGGTTTCCTTATTACTCTCTTCCTTTTCCTTAGGTTCACTTTCCTCAGTTGATTTCTTAGGGTTTTGGTTTTCTATCCTTGGATCAGACGGTCCTTCCACTTCCGTTCCACTTCTTAATATAATTGCATGAGCGTGGCTTCTCGGGTTAGGTTGGGGCTGTCCAGGGAATGTACCAGTTGGGGCAGTAGTAGGTGCTTGTTGTTGGGCTACTTGTGATATTTGTGTTTCCAGCATTTTGTTATGGGTAGCCAGGGCATCTACTTTGCTTGCTAGTTGTTTAAGTTGTTCGCCAGTGTGTACATTCTGGTTTAAAAAATCTTTATTGGTTTGTTGTTGGGAAGCTATAAAGTTTTCCATCATGATTTCCAAGTTGGATTTCCTAGGGGCGTTATTGTTAGGCATGGATGGGTTCGGTTTCTGATATCCCGGAGGTATAGCTGGGGCTTGATTTTGAGACTGTCCAGGTCCGTACAAAGCATTATTACTCTTATATGAAAAGTTTGGATGGTTCTTCCAATTTGAGTTATAGGTATTCGAGTAGGGGCTTCCTTGAGCATAGTTTACTTGCTCTGCTTGGATTCCTGTCAAGAGTTAACAATCCGTAGGAGTGTGACCTTGGATTCCACAGACCTCGCAATTCTGAGTTATAGCAACCACGACGGCAGGAGGTGATACATTTAAACTTTCAATTTTCTGGACCAAAGCATCCACTTTTGCATTAACGTGATCAAGGTTACTTATCTCGTACACGCCAGTTTTCGTTTGAGGTTTTTCCACCATTGTTCATTCGGTTCCCCACTGATAGTGGTTTTGGGCCATGCTTTCGATAAGCTGGTAAGCATCAGCATAAGGTTTGTTCATTAGTGCACCACCTGCAGCGGCGTCTATTGTTAACCTTGTGTTGTACAAGAGACCATTATAAAATGTGTGAATTACTAACCAATCTTCCAAACCATGGTGTGGGCAAAGTCTCATCATGTCTTTGTATCTTTCCCATGCTTCGAAAAGAGACTCGTTGTCTTTCTGTTTAAATCCGTTTATCTGGGCTCTTAACATAGCTGTTTTGCTTGGCGGAAAGTATCGGGCAAGAAAAACTTTCTTCAACTCGTTCCATGTGGTGACAGAGTTTGAAGGGAGAGACTGAAGCCATCTTCTAGCGCTAACTCTTAATGAGAAAGGAAAAAGACGAAGTCGAATTGCCTCCGAAGTGACACCATTAGCTTTAACAGTATCAGCGTATTGGACAAATACGGATAAATGAAGGTTTGGATCCTCGGTAGGATTTCTAGAGAATTGGTTCTGTTGCACAGCCTGCAACAGCGAAGGTTTAAGTTCGAAGTTGTTTGCTTCGATTGCGGGCGGAGCAATACTTGAATGCGGCTCATCTTGCGATGGAGCGGCGTAATCTCTAAGAGCACGAGCTGGTTCTTCCATCTCGGTTATCGAAGGAAAAAGGTTTTTGAAATCAGGAAGTTCTATAGGAGGGAGATTGTTTGCAGCACGATATTCCCGAATTCGTCGTAGGACTCAGAGATATAGTTCGATATCGTTGATTCGTAAATAGAGCGGTTCGCCTTGAGAGCGAGTGCGTGGCATACAAATCAACGAAAGAAAGAATAGAAGAAAAAGAAACCTTAGTCTCTACAGCGTAACGGAAGAGTTACGATATCGATTAAATAAAAGTCCCCGGCAACGGCGCCAAAAACTTGATCGCGACTTTATGAGTCGAATTTGGGGTACAAACTGCAAGTGCACAGTTCTATCGCGTAGTTTTAAAAGATATCGATCCCACAGGGACTTATGAATCGATATACCGTTATCTAAGGTTACTTCGTAAAGCTAAGGTGAACAATGTTTGATTGTTTGGGGGAAAGCTAAAAACTAAACTAAGATCTAGATTAAATATTAATAAAGCAGATATCGGTATGCAGTTCGTCGTAATTAGGGAATCAATCCTTTGTCGGTCTCTTGGTTTTAAAATAAATCTTTTCAGTTGACTTTATTGATTAAAAGTTTTATCTCAAACTCTCGCTCTGTTGAATAAACCATGATTTTATGTTAATGTAGCTGTCACTTATAATTAAGTCAAAAAACCATTTTTTGAAAGCAATACAGTCCATAGAAACTCTTTTCAAGAAAACACTGACCGTTTAAACACCCTTATCTCAAACTCTCGCTCTGTTGACTTAGCTTATATAATTAAATTCGAATGCTTAACTCTCGTCCTCACATTCGATCTTTAAAAATACTTTTTGGAAAAGATCGGAATTTAATTAACTCTAAAACTTGCTCTCGCCCTGATCTAGAATTAATGTCTAATTTACACTGTCCAGTTAAAATCTCAAACTCTCGCTCTATTGATTTTAACTTCTTTATGTCTTTTACTTTCGTAAAAACCTTTGTTATTAAACCTGTAAATTGAGACCGTAAAAAGAGTGATTTTAATTTTAAACTTAATTTAACCGACTTAGTTTTGATTCCTTATTCCGCTTACTTTACATACCGATATCTAAGCGAATTAGCCAGACATGCTAAACAAACTAAAATACTTATCATGCATAAACAGACTCATCCCAGGCAGATAATATAAATAAACAATAAAACAAAGCATTAAATAATAATTAAAGAACCTGAATGAGTTAAACAATAGTCTTGAACACTCCACCACAAGCCGGTAGGATTTGTTCTTGGATTCTTCAATTAAACAACAAAACAAAACGAAGGAAATAAAAACTAGATTCTAACGTAAGGTTAGATCCGGTAAAAAGGTGCACAATAGTTTCCGGTGTAGAAACTATTGTGCAAAAAGAATTAACTAAATGCTAAAAAGGAAAATAGGAATTGCAAGGGAAATAGTGTAGAGCTCGTAAAAATAAATAAATAAGAAACAATAATGCGTAAGTTGCTGGAAAAGGAAATATGCAAAAGCGAAAACGGCAAAGGAAAAATGTGGAAAAGCTTCGGAACCCTTTTTGGTTTTGCAAGTGGCTATTTATATATGCTTGAGTAACCGCTTCCGCTGCCAAAAAGGTCTTCAACGTGCATAAAAGCATGGCGTGGATATAGGGCTCAACACTCCTCAACGTCTCCTCAACGTCTCTGAGGCGTTCCTTGCGCCAAAAATGTAGGGGAATGGTGTGACGTTCGTCACACCATGTGTGACGTCCGTCACAGGAGTGTGCAAGGCGTGACGCTCGTCACGCCCTCTGTGACGTCCGTCACATGCACGGCACCTGCGTTTTGTGCTTTGGGTTGGGCTTTGACATTTGGTTCATTTTCTCTCCTTTTTTGCACCTCCTTTTCTTCCATTTTTACTTGTGCTTCAAAATAAGCCACCTGAGACAAATAGGAAGAAAATACCGCGTAATATCTAATAAAATAAAGTGAACTGAAATAAATAATAATAAAATTTAATTGAATTAAGTCCTAAAATATGATATAATTTCGTGTTATCAGTGAGTTTGCACCGAACTGGGTTAACAATTGCTTGTGTCGCTTGTTCAATTATTTCTCTATTTTTATCCTGTTTATATTTCACTTGTTATTCAAATATTAGTTTCGTGACATTACCTTTGACATCTCATATCTGATACCAGAATTTCAATTGGTATCAGAGTAGGTATTCTGTTCTGGCTCTGGGTGAGATCTTGGGATGTTACTTTTTGGTACTATGGATAGAGACGGAGGATCTGTGCACAGACCACCAATTCTGGATGGATCTAACTATGACTACTGGAAACCTCGGATGGTAGCCTTCCTGAAATCGTTGGATAATAAGGCTTGGAAGGCTGTTCTAACAGGCTGGGAACATCCCTTCACTACAAAGAATGAAGAAGTTACAATTGATAAAAAGCATGGGGAAGAATGGACCAAGGAGGAGGGTGAACTAGCTCTTGGGAACTCTAAAGCATTGAATGCTATATTCAATGGGGTTGATAAGAACATCTTCAGACTGGTGAACAATTGTGAGGTGGCTAAAGATGCTTGAAATATTCTCAAAACCACTCATGAAGGTACCTCTAGAGTGAAGATGTCTAGATTGCAGCTGCTTACTACCAAGTTTGATAATTTGAGGATGAAAGAAGATGAAAGTATTCATGACTTCCATATGAATATCCTTGAAATTGCTAATGCCTCAGGAGCCCTGGGTAAGAAGATGTCAGATGAAAAGCTTGTGAGGAAAATTCTCAGATCACTTCCCAAGATATTTTCCGTGAAAGTGACAGCCATAGAAGAATCTCAAGATATCTTCAAGATGAGAGTGGATGAGATAATTGGATCCCTCCAAACATTTGAGTTGGGAATGACTGATGGATCTGAAAAGAAAGTCAAAAGCATAGCCTTTGTGTCAAACACTGAAGATAAAAAAGAAGAAAGTAGTCAGGATACCGATGAAGATATGGCAAATGATTTAGCGTTACTTGGAAGACAATTCAACAAAATCCTGAAGAGGATGGATGTGAGGTCAAAGTCTAATGTCAAGAACAACTCATTTGACATCAATAGGCCCAATGATGCTGGAAGAAGAACAAAATCTGAAGAAAAATCCAGACAGGGCAAAGGAATTCAGTGCCATGAATGTGAAGGGTATGGTCACATTAGAGCTGAATGTGGGACCTATCTCAAGAAACAGAAGAAGAGTCTTGCTGCTACTTGGTCTGATGATAATTCTGAAAGTGAAACAGAAGGAGAATCTGCCAATCTTGTGACTGCCTTGACTGGAAGATGGGATCCTGATGAAGACTCCAGTGATGATGAATTGACCTTTGATGAATTAGCTACTTCTTACAGGAAGTTGTGTTTTAGAAGTGAAGAAGTGTGTCAACAAGTGGAGAATTAGAAGAAGCTGATAACTCAGCTAGAGACTGAGAGGACAGAACACTTAGAAACCATCTCTAAGTTGAAGATTGAAGCTGTGTTCCTGAATTCCAAACTAGATGAGATGAAAAAGTATATCAGAATGTTAAACAGTGGATCTGACACCTTAGACAAAATCCTCCAGGTTGGAAAGATGGCAGGAGACATGACTGGCCTTGGGTTCAATGAATCCTCTCCTGACTGTAGTCCCACTGGTACCAAACCAAAGATGTCACATCAGATGTCTTAACATTACAAGGAAAGACAACATAAAGGAAAACACCAAAGATGGAGATGTCACTACTGTGGGAAATTTGGTCACATAAAACCGTTCTGCTTTAGGTTGTCTGGTTATCCTAGTTCTACTCATCAACCTAGACCCAAACAACACATCCATGCTAACAGAAAACAGTGGGTTCCTAGGGCTAGTGCTACTAACTTGATAACTCACACTTCCTTTAGAGTCTCAGCCAAAGAAGATTGGTACTTTGATAGTGGATGCTCCAGACACATGATTGGAAACAAAAACCTGATGGTTGACCTTCAATCCCATGTCACCAGCTATGTAACTTTTGGTGATGGAGCAAATGGTGAAATCAAGGGGACTGAAAAGCTGAACTGCCCTGGAGTTCCTAACCTTGATAATGTGCTGCTTGTTAAAAGATTGACTGTAAACCTAATCAGCATCAGTCAACTATGTGATCAAGGTCTAATTGTGAACTTCACAAAAACTGAATGCTTGATTACTAATGCAAAAATTGAGGTGATCATGAGAGGAGTCAGATCTAAGGACAACTGCTATATGTGGATTCCTCAAGAAACTAGTTATTCATCCATATGTGCTCTAGCTAAAGAAGAAGTGAAACCATGGCATTAAAAACTGGGTCATCTGCATCTTAAAGGAATGAAGAGGATCATATCTGTTGAAGTTGTCAGAGGAATCCCAAAATTAAAGATTGAAGAAGAAAGAGTATGTGGTGAATGTCAGATTGGAAAGCAGACAAAGATGTCATATCAGAAGATTAAACATGACACCACATCTAGAGTGCTGGAGCTTCTCCACATGGACTTGATGGGACCTATGCAGGTGGAAAGTCTTGGTGGGAAAAGGTATGCTTATGTTGTAGTGGACGACTTCTTCAGATATACCTGGGTGAATTTTATAAGGGAAAAATTGGATGTGTTTGATGTGTTCAAAGATCTTTGCCAAAGACTTCAAAGAGAAAGAGAGAGTCATGTTATCAGAATCAGAAGTGATCATGGGAAAGAATTTGAGAACAGTAAATTTGAGGAATTTTGTTCATCTGAAGGGATTGGTCATGAGTTCTCTTCTCCCATTACCCCTCAGCAAATGGTGTGGTGGAAAGGAAAAATAGAACTCTCCAAGAATCTGCTAGAGTTATGATTCATGCTAAGAAGTTACCTTACCACTTCTGGGACGAAGCTATGAACACGGCCTGCTATGTTCACAACAGAGTGACCTTGAGAAAAGGGACCTCAACCACTTTATATGTGTAACACCCCAAAATTTGTCCTCCTCATTCATGCATTCATTTAGCATTTTATATTGCATTTCATCATGTCAATCAGAATTAGATCCAAGAAACTTTATTTAACAAAAAAAAAACGATAAATAAATAAATAAATAAATAAATAAATAAATAAATAAAATAATAAAAAAAATAAATAAAATATAATAGAAAAAAACTTGGACTTGGACCTCTCTCATTTGAGCCCACAAAGCCATGAAAATCAGGTTATAAAAGAGGGAGATCAGACAGAAAAAGGAAGAGAAGCAAAATACTTTGAGGTTTCCTTGAAACAAAACCCTTGACAAAACCTAGAGAGAAACCTGACAGAGAACTCAGAGCAACCCCTAGGCAGCTCTGAAAAATTCAATCTGACTCACACACTTTCATCTCACGCAAACCCTAACATTGCCTTGCAAACCCATCCGTGCCATTTGATTTTAACCGGTCTCTCCCATCAGGTTTGCCTCATTCCCATGATTTTATGCTCTTAATTTGGATCATCTGAATGTATGAGGTATGATGGATGAATATCATTATGTTTTTGCCCACGAGTTTAATTATGCATGAATGGGTGAAACCTATGCCTTGAATGTTTAATCACATGATTTCTGAAATTTATGCCACAGGGTTTGAGGTTTCTGAAACCATACTGTCATCCATGAAAAAAATGTTTATCGTGTTTCACTAACCCTTTTGTTGAGTTTTTGTGAGGGCTCACAGACTCTTGCAGAGATGGTTTGCGTGGTTTTCCCACTTTATTTGTGGGATACCCCCTGGAGGTTCATTCTGATTACCTGTACTGACTCACCTTTCTTTGATGGCATTAGCTTGGGAGATCCCTGGGTTTCTTACTCCTTTAATTGTTGTTACTTCGGATCTTTATCCGTGTGGTACTTTTACCTCTTTTCCGCATTTTATCGCTTTCTTAGCTGGAAGACCTCGATAGGAGGCATTTGTTTTCTTTTGTTTATTTACTTCTGAGCCCCTTGTTGACACATTTACTTTATACATGTTTGTTTTGTATGTGTTCGTATCCCTGCAGGTAGCGCGGTTCCTTCGTCAAGGACTGCCTTTTTGCCCTTGAGCATCCCAAACCCTAAAACCCTAAGCAACACGTTAACTCCTTCTACTACAGGCAAGTAAGTCTCCAAAGGTCGAGCATCCGGTAGATTGCATAGTGACGTCGTTCGTCCAAAACCCAATCCATAACCCCGTAGTTAGCCGAACTACGTTTTGCTCTGATTCTCAGGCTAGATGAGATACGTAGGCATAAGACGCGATGTCTTAGCGAGCACAATTATCCAACCCATAGGTCAGCCGAGCTACGAAGACTCTGATTCTCATATTCAGATGAGATACGTATGCAGTGGATGCGACATCCGCGCGAGTCATTTTCATTTAACCCTTTTTTTTGGTAAACAACACAAGATAAACTCACACCCTTTAGACAAGAACTACAAAAGTGGATCCCGTAGAGTACTACGGATGCGTAGGGGTGCTAATACCTTCCCTTTGCATAACCGACTCCTGAACCCAAGATTTGGTTGCGAGACCCCGTCTTGTCCTTTCCTTTTTCAAGTTTACTTCGAGCGTTTCCTTTCCCTCCTTTGGGATGAATAACGCACGGTGGCGACTCTTCTGTCATTTTCTTTCGCCGGTTGTTTTTTCGCGCACTGTATTTTTCAGGTTGCGACAGCTGGCGACTCTGCTGGGGACTGAAAGAAGTTGACCTCTTGCTGGTCCATCTTCCCTAAGCGAGTCCCTCCTAGATTTTGTGAATTTCTTGTTTATTGGGTGTTCATGCTTTTGTACCTTTATTTGCTTACCTGCTTGCATGCATTTGTTGTATCTGTTGGATCTGTTTGTTTGTTTGTTGGGATGAGGTGTTCTATGAGAGATAAGCCCATTACCCAGGCTTGAGTGTACACACAGGTTTTAGAGTGGATAATCATGAGGCTTGCGTGGCGTGTTGCTACGTTAAGTCGTTCGTGAAGAACCACACCCAGACGAGGTTTCTTTTGGATATATTATGTCTTACGGGTGTTCCGTAACGGCAGGATGTTCCTCTAGAAATCGCCGACTCTGGTGACCATTTCCCGAGAACTCAGTCGAGGCCTCTCCCCCCGAGACGTGATTATGTTAGCTCTGGTGGGCGCATTCTCGCTGCTCAATCCGAGGATCCCGAGACTGGGAACTTGCTATTAGGATGTCCTGTTGAGGGGAGTCAATGAAGGTCTTTTGTCCCGTAATAATACCAAACCTTCAGTGGTAAACGTATTATTCGCGACTGAAGGGCGGAAGCTGACGAACTTCTGTTCTTAGAACCTACCAGTGAGGGGCGGGCTAAATTCAGGAAACCTTAACCTCCAACCAACCCGGTTTTCTGGAGCAGAGTTTTGGTCTTGTATTATATTCCTTAGTGAATTTCTCTCCAGATGTTCAAGCGGATCCATCAATTCTGATTGACATGCCTTTGCATTGCATAACATCATCTGCATATTTGCATCCAACATCTCATGCTTATTCATTTGCAGGGTATTCCCTTTCAAAACGGGGGTGCCTTAAAACTGAACAAGCAGTGCATCGCATACCATGCATATTAACCCTTGTCTGTTTTGCAGGTGTCACCGCAGTGTCTAATGTTTGTTCCCTGTATCAGGCAGTTATTGGTCCCAAGCGAGTCCACAGGTACCCGACAAAGGAAAATCGTCCACAGCTAGCGATGGACCAAGTACAGAAAGAGCTGGCTGATATGCGTGAAAGGATGGATCAGTTTATGACATTGATGACTGGTATGGCAGAAGGCCAAGAAAAGCTGAGGAAATTGGTTGAGCAACCGAGACCCGATCCGGAGGTGGAGATACCAAATGCTGAGGGAAACCCTGGTAACCCTGGGAACGCTGATAACCCTGTGAACACTAGTAACGCGGGTAACGCAAATGCTGATGGAAACCCGGGTAATGTTGGCAACATAGGGAATGTTGGAAATGGTATTGGCGGGAGGTACAATGTGAATCAAGGAATTCGGATTAACGGGCGCCCCGTTACTGAAGATTACCAGTATGATCAATTTTCTTTGCACGACGAGGCCCTCGAGACCACTCGCCGTATGGATGAGCTTGCTGAGAAGCTCAAATCTTTGGAGTCTCAAAATTCCTTAGGCTTTGATGTCACAAATCTTGGTCTGGTTCAGGGAGTAAGGATTCCTCACAAGTTCAAACCCCCTACTTTTGAGAAATACAACGGGGCTTCTTGCCCACGCACTCATCTCCAATCTTATCTGGGAAGGTTGGGAGCTCACACGGAAGATGAAAAGATGTGGATGTACTATTTTGAAGACAGTCTAACTGGAGCTTCTCGTGAATGGTATTCTCATTTGTCTCGTACTACCATCAAGAGCTGGAAAGACTTGGCAGAGGCTTTTGTCAAGCAATATCAATACAACTTGGACATGGCTCCAAATCGGACCTTGTTGCAAGGTATGTCTCAGACTGCCAAGGAAACCTTTAGAGAGTATGCTCAGCGTTGGAGACAGATTGCTGCGTCTGTCCAACCCCCTATGTCTGAAAGGGAGATGGCGGACATGTTCATGAACACTCTTCAAGGCAATTATATTGAGAGATTGGCTGCTTGCCCGTCAATCAGCTTTGCAGAGATAGTGATTGCTGGAGAAAGAATCGAGAGTCTATTGAAGATGGGCCGAATTCAAGGCAATAGTGCTTCCAACTCATCAGGTCCCAAGAGACCGTTTTCTGGTAACGGCCAGCGAAGAAAAGAAGGCGAGGCAAGCGTTGTGTATGCCAGCAGAGGAAGGGGTAGAGGACGCCCTAATTATTATCAAGATCAAGTGGCCGCAGTCACTATTCCAACACCTGTTCCTCAACCGCAATATCATCCGCAACAACAACCCAGGTACAACAATCAACAACAAGGAGGTAATCTGGGTCAGCAAAGACACTATCAACAACGTCCAAGGCAGACGGACCGGGTCATCGAGCCAATCCCAATGCCTCATTCAGTATTACTTCCCAAGCTGATTGACATGAATCTGGTTACGTTGAGAACTCTGGCCCCACCAATCGATCCCAATAATTTGCCTAGAAGTTATGATGTCAACGCCATATGTGCTTTTCACTCCAACGCACCTGGCCATACTACAGATAATTGCAAGGCTCTCGAGTTAAAGGTACAAGATTTGAGAGATGCCCAGGCTATCAATTTTGCTCCGGTGCCTAATGTTATCCAGAACCCGATGTCGGCTCACGACGGGCAGAGGATTAATGCTGTTGATAGTGGGGAAACTTTGAATTTGATTTCTGATGTGACTAAGGTGAAGACTTCGCTATCGGTGGTTAAAGACCGACTTCTGAAAGGACAGATTTTCCCGGGCTGTGGGGAAGAATGCAGAAATTGTCAAGCTGCCGAAAACGGATGTGACAGTTTGAGAAGGGGTATTCAGCAACTGATAGATGAAGGTTGTCTTCAGTTCGATCAGGCCCGTCCAGTGAAGAATGACGTATCGACGGTGACGTTTTATTTCACTCCTGAAGAAATATATGTTCCCGAGAGACTCGCTCCGACAACAATATATTTCCCAGAAAGTACAGAACCAGCAGCGGTGAACATCGAAAGTTCAGCACCAGTTGCAATTTACTCTGACAGCCCTCAACCGACTTTGGTTGGTCCGATCACCATGACAATACCAGGACCCGTTCCGTATGAGAAATACAGTGCTATCCCGTGGCACTATGGGGCTGATATCTACTGCTAGGGGCAGAAAGTTAACGAAGAAGACATTGACATTGGTAGCTCCGCTGTAGACAATGTTGGAAGGGTTGGTGGCTTCACTCGCAGTGGACGCCTATTTGCACCGTCAACATTACGCGTGAATACTGAAGCCGAGGCGGCTGCCAAGGCTAAAGGGAAACAGATGGCCGCCGAAGAGGTTACTACTGAGGAAGATCCTCCTAAGACCGCATTCGAGAAGGAAGTGGAGGAATTTATGAGGATTATCAAGAAAAGTGACTACAAGGTAGTCGACCAGCTAAATCAGACACCCTCAAAGATCTCCATTCTCTCACTATTGCTGTGCTCTGAGGCGCATAGAGCAGCCTTGTTGAAAGTATTGAATATGGCCTATGTTCCACCGGAGATAACTGTTAACCAGCTGGAGTCGGTAGTTTCCAATGTAAACGCTAGTCGGGGGCTAGGTTTCACCGATAATGACCTGACATCTGAGGGCAGGAATCACAACAAAGCCTTGCATATCACAATGGAGTGCAAAGGGGTGATGCTTTCCCATGTTTTGGTTGATACAGGCTCTTCTCTGAATGTTCTTCCAAAGAAAGCCTTAATGAAGTTGGATTGCGATGACACCATCCTGAGGCCAAGTAACTTAGTTGTGAGGGCTTTTGATGGCTCTAAGAGAGTTATCTTTGGCGAAGTTGAGTTGCCAGTTAAGATTGGACCGCAGGTGTTCAAGAGCACCTTTTATGTGATGGATATCCAGCCTACCTACAGCTGTCTGCTAGGTCGGCCTTGGATTCATGTTGTCGGTGCTGTTACTTCTACCCTCCACCAGAAGCTCAAATATGAACTAGAAGATCAGGTCGTCACTGTCTGTGGTGAAGAGGATATTTTTATTAGCCACCTGTCTACATTTAAGTATGTAGAGATGGACGGCGAGATGCACGAGATGCTGTGTCAGGGCTTCGAAGCCATAAACATCAATGAGGTCGCGCCCGAAGCTGTCTTTTCACCTGAGTTTGAGAAGGTCGGGACTTATATCTCTTCATACAAGCAAGCTGTCGAAGTGGTTAAAGCTGGTAATGCCCAAGGCTGGGGCAAATTTGTGGAGTCAGTCATCAAAGAAGACAAGTTTGGATTGGGGTATGCTCCGGGATCTCAGAATAATAAAGCCGGTACTCTCTCCAGCGGGGGTTTGGTTTCTCCCCACATCGTCAATGCTGCAGATGAAGACAAGGCTGACAGCGACTGTGACTTAGATAGTTGGATTCGCCCGTGTGTCCCGGGAGAAAAGCTCGACAATTGGTCGTCTGAAAGAACCGTCCGGGTTACTCTACTGAAAGAGTGATTTTTATTGTTTTCCTTTATTACATACATAATAAAGTCTTACACTTTGCCCAAGGTGTAACGGCTCATTTGTAGGGCCATCCATTTAGTTACATTTCGCAATTATTTTTATCATCAATAAAGGACGGCTTTTGCAAACAATTTTGTGTTCTCTTTCTTTCAGTTTTTTTTTACTTTTACAAAAAAATGGCAATGTTTCTTTTTTCGTTTTTTCTTTCTTTCCAAAAAAATCTCTCATTCTAAGGTAAAGCATGATCCTCCATCATGCAGAGCGGACCACCCGGATCTCACTACTAACGACACTGCTATGGCCAAGTATGACTTCGACAATCCTATCTATTAAGCCGAAGAAGGGGTTGAGGAAGATTGTGAATTGCCTGAGGAGTTAGCCAGGTTGTTGAAACAGGAGGACCGAGCTATTACACCTTATCAGGAGGTGATTGAGACCGTCAACATCGGTACCGCAGACGACAAGAAAGAGATCAAGATCGGGGCAAGTCTACAGGCCGAGAGGAAAGACCGTTGATCATGTACTTGACTGTGTTAGAAAGGTCAATGGGTTGTGTGCTCGGTCAGCATGACGAGTCAGGTCAAAAAGAGCATGCAATATACTACCTTAGCAAAAGTTTACCGACTGTGAACAAAGATACTCATTGCTCGAGAAAACTTGCCGTGCTTTGGCATGGGCTGCTCGCCGACTAAGACAGTATGTGTTGACTCACACGACTCTATTGATATCAAAAATGGATCCAGTCAAGTATATTTTTGAAAAGCCAGCACTTATCGGAAAGGTTACTAGGTGACAAATGATACTGACAGAGTATGACATCCAATACACTTCACAAAAAGCCATCAAGGGAAGTGTCTTGTCAGACTATCTTGCAGAGCAATCGATTGATGATTACCAACCTATGAGGTTTGACTTTCCTGATGAGGACATCATGTTTCTCAACTCGAAAGATTGAGAGGAACCACTCCCGGAGGAGGGGCCTGACCCTGAATCCAAATGGGTTATGATGTTTGATGGGGCGGTCCACGTCAATGGTCGCGGAGTTGGTGTAGTGTTGATCACACCGGAAGGGGGTTCATATGCCATTTGGTGCCAGAATAACTTTTCCCTGCACCAATAATGAAGCCGAATACGAAGCTTGTATCCTAAGACTTGAGGAAGCCGTCAATATACAGATTAAAACCCTGGATGTATACAGGGATTCAGCTTTGGTCATCAATCAAACTAACGGGAAATGGTGCTATGCTGTAACTACGTACCCAAAATTGACGTATCTCGGTCAGAGACGAATGAAGAAAGCATTTGGTCAGAAAGTGTGCCCTCGGGAGTATCTGTAAGACCCCAATTTTGGCCCTAAGATCCCTCATGGCATCATATCATATCATATCATTGCCTCAAGGATCATGGTGCACCTTGCCTCCTTCCCTGTGGGTGGGTCATCTTTTGAGTGTGATTCTTGATCACCAAGCATGTTTTGCATTTGTATATCATTGCTTTTCATTTGTTTACTAACCAAAAGTACAAAAATATGTCATCTAACCTTGTTACTTGCAGATGAAGCAATTACAGTCAAAGGCAGCCATTGAGCTATAGATGGTGGCCATTCTGAAGAATTTGGGCACCATGATCATTCACAAGAGTTCATATGAGTTGTGACATAATTTTGAATCAAGATCTCAAGTGGTAGAGGCTTGAATTTCATCTGAGCATAGCCAGGTCAACTGAATCCCTAGAAAAGTCAACACAAGTCAACTGTGCATTCAATCATGGATTTGAAGGTGGGAGATGGTTAGAGAGGCCTCATTCATGTCCATACAAGTCTCATTTGACATTTCAAACATCAACAATGAAGAATTTGAGGTCAGATGGAAAGTTTCCAAAAATAGTAAGTGACCTGTAATTTCAAACTGCCAAAAATGGAAAGGTCTTCTCCTCAAGTTTACATCATCAAGCAAGCTTTAAATGGAATTTTGTTCAACATGAAAGTTGAAGATCTTGTTCTCACCTTTCCAAAAAGTCCAAGATCATCCATTTCTCATTTGTGGTTGAAGAGTTATGATCAAAACATGGCCAAGTGTGGATGGAATTTCAAAAGTGCATAACTTTCCAACCATTGCTCCAAATCACATGGCTCTTTTTGCTAATTTCATGTCATGACCTATAATTTCATATTCTTGCATAACATTGCATCAATTCTCATTTCATGAATATTTGCAAAAATCTTGATTTTTGGAGGGAATTTCTAAAATTCAAAATTGGTAATTCATTTGAACATTTCCCAATTGCCAATAGCTCCAAAATATCATTTTAAGTGAATTTCCACCAATTTCGTGCACTGTTCATTGCCATGCACATGCATAAGGGTGATTTTGCCAATTTGTACAAACACTTTGTTTCACTAATTTTTCATTACCATTTGATTAATCATGATTAAGTTTGGTTAATTAGGAGTATATAAGTGAAATCATAATAGAAAAATCATGACCACACTTCACAAACTCAGATCTAGAATTTTTCTCTCAAATTTCTCTCAAACTTTTCTCAATTTTTCTCTCATTTTCTTCAAAGCATTTGCATAATCCTTGTTCAGTTCATCATCTAGCATCATCACTGATCATTGTTCAAGCAAGATTCAACTGAAATTCGTGCAAATTAAAGCTCCTCAAAGCAAGAACATCAACAATGGTGAAGTCTTGAAACTGTGGAATCGTGCATAGCTGAGCTTCAATCTTCCTTCTAAACATCTTCATAAGCATTGTAGAAGATTCTCCAAGCATCACAAGGCCTAATTCCAGCTGAATCCGCTTCTGTTGCTACAAGAGGTCACAAACTAATTTTCATAATCTTGCTTTTCATTGTGCTAATGTTATAGATCCGTGATTGCTGAGTTGATTGAGCTTTGAATCGTGTTAAACCATGCTGAAATGAGTGAGAACCGATCGATTTAAGTTTGGATGTTGATTTTTGTTTTGCTCGATTCATGCATGTTATGTTGATTTTGGATGAAATAATTGTTGATTCTTGATGCTGGATGTTAGATATACATGATGCATTGCTTGATTTACATTTCTGGAGACTTTGAAATTTTTCTGGAAAATCTTTGATGAAGATCATGAAGATCTTCATCATGTTCATGTTGCTGGAAATTACCTGCGGATTCTTCCATAACCTTCATAGCGTTACCTGCGTTTTTTCCTGCGAGTTCGTCCATTTTACCTGCGGATTTGGCCTGTGCATGCATGCATATTACGCTAGGGTTTGGTCTAAACGACCGTGTTTTGGTAGCGTGCGCGTTTCAATTCAAATGTCAGCATGGTTCGATTCTTGGCTCGCTCATTTTCTATTTGCCTTGCTGAATTATTTCACATGCTTCATCATTCATGTTCATATGCTTCATTCATGCATTTTAATTTTTTCTCTTCACTTAAAAATCCATAACTCCATGAATAATCATCCAAATCGCATGAGATTTTTTGAACATTGTTCCTCATGATGTCTACTATTTTTTGGTTATTTTTCCAGAATTTGTGCTCGGTTGGATTTTAAATTTGCCTAGGGATTGTTCATGCATATGCTATCTTGTACCTTGCTTACCATTTTCTTTGTGAAATGATGATGGTTGATCCAATGAATGTGAAAATTGACATGCTTAAACTAGACACTTAGCTTGATCTTTTGGTATAGAGTTTGCATTTTTAGCATTTCTGGTTGTTGAGATATGATCTGTTTAATGTAGGTGTGACAATGGGTGTCACACCTTTGCTTGCTTGATTTGATGATTTTATTTACCATGCCAAATGATCTGATTTTTTGCATGTTACTTCTTCTGGATGTTAGGATTGATCATGAATTTTTGTAGATTTTTTTGGATGCAATTCTGATTTGTTTGATATTTTTATTTCTGGGTTGCCATTTGTGGACTTTTGAATAGTCATGAACTTCAATGATTTGTGAAATGCTTGATGTTTGTCATATGGACTTGAAATTTTACACATGTTTTCTAGGCACATTGAAGTTTGTCTTGGCTTTGGTTTGAGTCATTTATCACTTGTCATTTCTGTTTTAGGATTGCCTTAAGTTGATGTATCAAATTGTGCTTCCTTTGAGCTTGGTTGTGCTTACCATGACTTGTTGAATTTGATTGCGATGCTTTTACTTGTCCAAATGCCATGATCTCTGGTGTGTTGATCATTTGGTGTGTCCTGTTTAGCCATGATTTTTCTTGAGATTTATTGAGTCATTATGGAATTAATATGCATTTGATCACTCTGTTGCCTCAATGAGCTTTCAACTTGCC
This sequence comes from Lathyrus oleraceus, assembly GCF_024323335.1. Classification (NCBI taxonomy): domain Eukaryota; kingdom Viridiplantae; phylum Streptophyta; class Magnoliopsida; order Fabales; family Fabaceae; genus Lathyrus; species Lathyrus oleraceus. The sequence continues at coordinate 371,296,000 of NC_066583.1, read as the reverse complement.
TATCTTGACATGTTTTAATTATGAAATTCTTTTGGTAATTGATATTGACATGAGACCTTTTGGAGTAGTTTCCTATTTGATTGAAGTTGATTCATGTCAATTTTCATGTTCTGTTTTGAATTATTTCTCCCCCTTTGACCCTAGGCCTTGTCCTAGTGGTTTGCCTCTCATGTTTGAAGCTTTGTTTCAGGTTGCACATGCAAGTTACACAATTGATGATGCCTCATCTTGAGAGCATTTGTTATTTGCTTTTGATTACTAATGTGTGTTTTGTAGGTTGATGTTGATTCAATTGGGATTGACTTGTGGCTTATGCCTTTGCCTATATTGGTTGTCTGTTGCATTAACTGTTGGTTGTTTATCTGAGTTGTATACTGATTTGTTTGATGTTTCCACAGGTACATTAGTTGCTTAAGTTCATTTTGAACTTGCTTTTGCTTGGTTGCTTAACCACTTTAGGTATAATTTCTCTTCTTCATGTAGTCTGGAAGACCTGGCTTGTTATGTGGCCAGGCACCTGTCTGAAGTCCTCCTTAAGAGGCAATGCTTGTGATTGTTTACTTTTTATCCCCAAGCAGGAAAAGTCCTTTGATAAGGAAATTGGTAGATAAAAGAGATGTGTAGTCCATCTCCTACTATTCTGTGTGTCATCCCTTTGCTCACATTACATGTTGAGGCATTGTGGATCTTAACCCAAGATCTATAGAGTCATTCACTTGTGGAGAGAGTTCCAACTTTCTGAACTCCCACACCTTCTATCATTTGAAGCTCTCCCAGGCCAGGGATAAGAGCCATGAGGCACACCCCTCATCTCCATTTTCATCTGCTTCGCCTTAACTCTCAATGTTAAGGTTAAGAGCACCACTTACCCCATTCCAGTTGACTGTAAAGTCTAACCCTTGCTTGAGCCTAATTGCTTGTATATAGTGTGTGCTAAATGACTTTGTTTGATTGATTGCTTGATCCATCTGTGCATGTTTGCTTGTGTGCCTTTGTGCATTTATCATCATTAATTGTTCATTATTGCATGATCATCATTTCATATCTTTGTGACACATCTTTGTTTGTCCATTGAGGAATCAACTGTAAGTCCATTCATTGGCCATTGTTCCTATGATTTGGAAGTGATTGAGTGTAAGACCATTTCATTGGCCACTTATGTCCTGTTTGCTTAGTGCTTGTTTGTTTGTTGTATGTGAGGATACAATTGTAAGTCCATGTTGTTGGCATTTGTTTTCCCATGATCATCTGTTGGAGATTAGAGTAAGCCAGATAGATTGGCATCTGATATCCATGTTTTGTTTTGCTTTAGGAGATTGGAATAAGTCCATTTATTGGCATCTGATATCCTTATCTGTTTTAGGAGATTGGTGTAAATCCATTGATTGGTATCCGGTATCCGTGTTTGTTTTGTGAGATTGGTATAAGTCCATTTATTGGCGTCCAGTATCATTGTTTTGTTTTAGGAGATTGGTGTAAATCCATTGATTGGTATCCGATATCCACCTTTGTTTGTGAGATTGGTATAAGTCCATTGATTGGCATCCGGTATCACCTTGCTTTGCATTTGCTTACTTGCTTTGTTGTTTATTCCAAAGGACACACTTGAATCATCTTCCATATGATTTCAAGAGGTGAACTTCTAGGAAGTTTTACACTCCTTCATCCACATCCTTTTTGTTTCAAAACCCCTTTTCACTTGTTGACTTTTTGAAACTTGTAAATACATAGTGTGCAAACATTTTCATGTCTTTTCAAATTAGAAACCTGGACCTTAAGTCCTTGACTTTTCAAACTTCATTTTCATAACACTTCTATCCGAATTGAATACTAATCATACTTTGACCATCCTTTTGTGAATACTCATAATCAATTAACTTCACTCATTCAATTGTTTTGTGGCTTTGTCCATTGTTGATATGTTTTCGTACATTAGCCATAGGTTTCAATTCTCATAGGTTGATGTAAATCTCACCACATCCTTAGTGAGTTGATTGTAAGTCTTCCATACTTATTATAGGGTTAACCCCTCACTACTATGTTGAAGCTATCCTCGTATGGTGGATTGTTGGTCTTGGGTGAGTTTTCTCCCGTTGATAATGAAAAGCCTTAGTGCTCTTGTTTTAAAATGAATCCACTCATATTTTGGAAATCTTTTAGCCGAACTACGGAGTTTTGATCCTTACCTTTCATGGAAGGTACGTAGGCAACAGGTTCATCCGTTCAAACACATAAATAATAACTTGTATATTCTTTTCTCATCTTCCCAATCATGTTTGCACAATATGTCATAAACAAATAAACTTTTTTTTCTTATACAACAAGTGTGAAAAGGGCTCCCTAGGAGTACTTAGGACGTTTTGGGTGCCTAACACCTTCCCATTGCGTAATTAACCCCTTACCCAGATTCTCTGATCTTTTCATTAGTTTTCTACGTGTAAAACTTCTTAGGCTTTTGTTCGCTTTTTAGCCAATTCTTTGGATAAATAAAAGTGCGGTGGCGACTCGATTCTTTGTATGCTTTGCTTTTGATTTAATCAATAAATCATAAAGTGACGAATACACCGCTACAGTATCAAGTCGGTGAATTGGTACTCAAAAGATTTCTTCCTCCCAACACAGATTACAGGGGCAAATGGACACCGAACTATGAGGGTCCGTACGTGGTTAAAAGGATTTTCTATGGCGGAGCTTTGATGCTAACAACCATGGATGGCGAAGGATTCCCGTCCCCTATTAACTCAGACGCAGTTAAAAAAAAATATTTCGCATAAAATAGACCCGCTGGATGATAGAAAGAATAGTCCAGGCAAAAAAAGGGCATCCCGACGAACCAAAAAAAAAGAGAATAAAGAGGTTCGGGCAAAAATTAGGGATATAAAAAAGAGTACACCCGGTGAGTCGAAAACCCGAAAGGGCGGCTCGGGCAAAAATGGGTATCCCGGTGGATTGAAAACCCGAAAAGGGGGCGATCCAGGCAAAAGTTAGGGAATAAGCGAATGACTGTGATCTGAGTTCATCAGTGTTATATCACCGTTTCATTCAATCCGGCAATCTTCGAAGGTTAAAGATCGACTAATCATCCACTTCAGAAAGCAAGATGAGCAAAGCGTCTTGGGGACATATGAGCCATAGCAGAGTCGAAACTCGGTGGGACCCCGTATCCTCATTGCCATTAGAATAGTTCTCTTTTTATAGCGATCACCTCTTTTCAGGGATCAGCTTCCTGATACCCTCGCCTATTCCTGGCACAAATTTTCTCCCCAGTAAGAGTCGAATAATTCAGTTAAAGAGCCTCTTGATTTTTCATTTATCAGTTTGTTTGCAAAAATGTCTGAATTTTTGATAAAACATATTGCATATGAACATAATGGTGGCTTTTGCAGATGATTTGTACAGGAAAACATTTAAAACTGCTTTGAATGTGCTTAATCCCGGACGGTGAATTCAAACCGAGTAATTCCCCCGAGGCATACGTGTATTTTTGGTTGCAGGTCACAGAAACCGGATGCCAAGTCATGAATCCTCATCCCCAAGCGGTTGACAAAGTCTCTCCTCAGCAGAGCATGTTCCCCAGCAGAGTTGACAGTATCCAAACTATATATCCCCAGCGGAGTTGACAGTGTCAGACTGTATCTTCCTAGCAACAGCGAAGTGGTTGCATAACCAACAGATGAGAGGGTGGTGTTCCCAGTGTTCATCTCATTCCCCAATAGATTATTTTTAACAGATTTGTTAATCCCCAGCTTGAGGGCGATTAGCAAGTTCATATCCCCAGCAAAGGTCGTTTCCTACGACATTTCCCCAGGAAGTGTTTTCCCCACAGACTCTCCTCACAGAGCCTCGCCGAACAAAGTTTCCATAGTCGATACTCCCCCCGCAAGGTCAACTTTTCAAGCAGCCAATTTATTTTTGGTGGCTCATTGGTCCCGGCAGACGGATCATTCCCCACAGAGCATTCAAGGATTGATACAGCGATCTGTTCCCTACCGGAGTTTGCTTCCCCAAGCAGATTTCTTTTTACACCATGCATAACATTTGCATTTGCACGCATATCATATCAAGCATACACATAAGCTGATAAACAGGTTCTTCCAAGCAGACTGAAGAATTACTTTATAACCAAGGTCATGAGATCCAGCCAGAGGATCAAGCGTGAGTGATCCAACCTGAGGGTCATTTCGAAGATTCAGCCTGAGAATCGTTTTCCAGTGATCCGGCCTGAGGTTCATTTTGAAGATTCAGCCTGAGAATCGTGTTCCAGTGATCCAGCCTGAGGGTCATTTCGAAGATTCAGCCTGAGAATCGTGTTCCAGTGTTCCAGCCTGAGGGTCATTTCGAAGATTCAGCCTGAGAATCGTGTTCCAGTAAGCCAGCCTAAGGCTCAATTTGAAGATTCCCCAGTGAAGTCGCCTACAAGCTTTATTTCCCCAGCAAGCCCAAGTCTAATTGAGGAGTCGTTACAACATGTTCTAGCCCGAAGAATATGTACGAAGCCCAAAAGTGGAATATTCTCGAAGCTGCATATCTAATATGAAGGTTGGGTGTAGATTTCAAAAGAGGGTCAACCAGCGCATGCCTCAGATGCAGGATCCTAATGATGGGAATTTATCATCAAAATAATCCAGACCTAGCCAGAAGATCGAAGTAGATTCAGCCAGAGAATCAAAGAAAATAGATTCAGCCAGAGAATCGAAACAATTCAGATCTAGCCAGAAGATCGAAATAGATTCAGCCAGAGAATCAAAGAAAATAGATTCAGCCAGAGAATCGAAACAAAGGAGATCTAGCCAGAAGATCGAAGAAGATCTAGCCAGAAGATCGAAGTCAGGTCTAGCCCGAAGACCGGAAATAGATTCAGCCAGAGAATCGAAACAATTCAGATCTAGCCAGAAGATCGAAGTAGATTCAGCCAGAGAATCAAAGGAAATAGATTCAGCCAGAGAATCGAAACGAAGGAGATCTAGCCAGAAGATCGAAGAAGATCTAGCCAGAAGATCAAAATCGTATCCAGCCCGAGGATCAAAATTAATATCCAACCAGAGGACTAAATTGAGTATAGGTTCAGCCAGAGGATCGAAACTCCAGATTAAGCCAGAAGACTGATTCAGATCCAGTCAGAGGATCGGAAGAAAAATAAACAGCGCGGTGTATTTCCGCGTTTTGGTGGTGTTCTCGGAGCGTAAATTTTCGGTCTGTCTTTGGTATTCAATCACAGCTCACCCCGTTTGTCTGATAAGCTGTTCGCTTTCATCCTACTCGGGTTAGCTGATGATTGAATAGGGGCAGCTGTAACACCCCAAAATTTGCCCTCCTCATTCATGCATTCATTTAGCATTTCATATTGCATTTCATCATGTCAATCAGAATTAGATCCAAGAAACTTTATTTAAAAAAAAAAACGAAATAAATAAATAAATAAATAAATAAATAAATAAATAAATAAAAATAATAATAAAATAAATAAATAAAATATAATAGAAAAAAAACTTGGACTTGGACCTCTCTCATTTGAGCCCACAAAGCCATGAAAATCAGGTTATAAAAGAGGGAGATCAGACAGAAAAAGGAAGAGAACCAAAATACTCTGAGGTTTCCTTGAAACAAAACCCTTGACAAAACCTAGAGAGAAACCTGACAGAGAACTCAGAGCAACCCCCAGGCAGCTCTGAAAAATTCAATCTGACTCACACACTTTCATCTCATGCAAACCCTAACATTGCCTTGCAAACCCAGCCGTGCCATTTGATTTCAACCGGTCTCTCCCATCAGGTTTGCCTCATTCCCATGATTTTATGCTCTTAATTTGGATCATCTGAATGTATGAGGTATGATGGATGAATATCATTATGTTTTTGCCCACGAGTTTAATTATGCATGAATGGGTGAAACCTATGCCTTGAATGTTTAATCACATGATTTCTAAAATATATGCCACAGGGTTTGAGGTTTCTGAAACCATACTGTCATCCATGAAAAAAATGCTTATCGTGTTTCACTAACCCTTTTGTTGAGTTTTTGTGAGGGCTCACAGACTCTTGCAGAGATGGTTTGCGTGGTTTTCCCACTTTATCTGTGGGATACCCCTTGGAGGTTCATTCTGATTACCTGTACTAACTCACCTTTCTTTGATGGCATTAGCTTGGGAGATCCCTGGGTTTCTTACTCCTTTAATTGCTGTTACTTTGGATCTTTATCCGTGTGGTACTTTTACCTCTTTTCCGCATTTTATCGCTTTCTTAGCTGGAAGACCTCGATAGGAGGCATTTGTTTTCTTTTGTTTATTTACTTCTGAGCCCCTTGTTGGCACATTTACTTTATACATGTTTGTTTTGTATGTGTTCGTATCCCTGCAGGTAGCGCGGTTCCTTCGTCAAGGACTGCCTTTTTGCCCTTGAGCATCCCAAACCCTAAAACCCTAAGCAACACGTTAACTCCTTCTACTACAGGCGAGTAAGTCTCCAAAGGTCGAGCATCCGGTAGATTGCGTAGTGACGTCGTTCGTCCAAAACCCAATCCATAACCCCGTAGTTAGCCGAACTACGTTTTGCTCTGATTCTCAGGCCAGATGAGATACGTAGGCATAAGACGCGATGTCTTAGCGAGCACAATTACCCAACCCATAGGTTAGCCGAGCTACGAAGACTCTGATTCTCATATTCAGATGAGATACGTATGCAGTGGATGCGACATCCGCGCGAGTCATTTTCATTTAACCCTTTTTTTTGGTAAACAACACAAGATAAACTCACACCCTTTAGACAAGAACTACAAAAGTGGATCCCGTAGAGTACTACGGATGCGTAGGGGTGCTAATACCTTCCCTTCGCATAACCGACTCCCGAACCCAAGATTTGGTTGCGAGACCCCGTCTTGTCCTTTCCTTTTTCAGGTTTACTTCGAGCGTTTCCTTTCCCTCCTTTGGGATGAATAACGCACGGTGGCGACTCTTCTGTCATTTTCTTTCACCGGTTGTTTTTTCGCGCACTGTATTTTTCAGGTTGCGACAATATGAAGCCTGAAAGGGAAGAAGACCTACTGTCAAATACTTCCATGTGATTGGTAGTAAATGCTATATCCTGGATGATCGGGAACAAAGAAGGAAAATGGATCCCAAGAGTGATGAAGGAATATTTTTGGGCTACTAAACAAACAGAGGAGCCTTTAGAGTTTTTAATTCCAGAACAAAAGTTATGATGGAATCTATCAATGTTGTTGTTGATGATCAAGAGACTGATGTCACAGACGATGTTGAAAGATTTCTGAATGATGCCCCAACTGAACTCCTGGACAAAAGTAGTGAGAGTGAGTCCACTCAAGATGAACCTGAAGCTGATCAAGTAAATAAGGGACCCTCTATCAGAATTCAGAAGGATCATCCTAAAGATCTCATTATAGGAGACCCAAATAAAGGGGTCACCACTAGATCAAGGGAAATGATCTCACATGCATGTTTTGTGTCCAAGATTGAGCCTAAGAATGTTAAAGAAGCCTTAAATGATGAATTTTGGATCAATGCCATGCAGGAAGAGTTAGGCCAATTCAAGAGAAATGAAGTATGGGAATTGGTTCCAAGACCTGAAGGAATAAATGTTATTGGAACAAAGTGGGTTTACATGAATAAATATGATGAAAAGGTGTGGTTACTAGAACTAAAGCAAGATTGGTAGCACAAGGATACACTCAAGTTGAAGGAGTTGACTTTGATGAAACATTTGCTCTTGTAGCTTGCCCGGAGTCCATTAGATTATTGGTAGGAGTGGCATGTATTCTGAAGTTTAAATTGTTCCAAATGGATGTGAAAAGTGCCTTCTTAAATGGCTACTTGAATGAGGAAGTATATGTTGAACAACCAAAGGGATTCACAGACCCAAATCTTCCAAAGCATGTGTATAAGTTGAGCAAAGCTCTCTATGGGTTGAAACAAGATCCTAGAGCTTGGTATGAGAGACTCACAGTGTTTCTCATTGACAATGGATACAGAAAGGGAGGCATTGATAAGACTTTATTTGTCAAAGATGAAGGAGGAAAACTCATGGTGGCTCAGATCTATGTGGATGATATTGTGTTTGGTGGGATGTCAATTAAGATGGTTCAACATTTTGTTGAGCAAATGCAGTCTGAATTTGAAATGAGCCTTGTTGGAGAACTAACCTATTTTCTTGGCCTGCAAGTCAAGCAGATGGAAGATTCCATCTTTCTATCTCAAAGTAAATATGCCAAGAATATTGTTAAGAAGTTTGGCATGGAGAATGAAAGCCACAAGAGGACACCTGGTCCTACTCATCTGAAAGTGTCTAAAGATGAAAATGGTGTCAGTGTGGATCAAAGTCTCTACAGAAGCATGATAGGGAGTCTGCTATATCTCACAGCAAGAAGACCTGACATTGCTTTTGCTGTAGGTGTACGTGCTAGATATCAAGCTGAACCAAAGGTGAGCCATATAAACCAAGTGAAAAGGATCCTGAAATATGTCAATGGCACTAGTGACTATGGGATGCTATACACTCATGAATCTGAATATATGTTGTCTCGATATTGTGACGCTGATTGGGATGGAAGTGTGGATGATAGGAAAAGCACATCAGGAGGATGCTTCTTCTTGGGGAACAATTTAATATCATGGTTTAGTAAGAAGCAAAATTGTGTTTCTCTGTCTACTGCTGAAGCTGAGTACATAGCAGCTGAAAGTAGTTGTTCTCAACTGGTGTGGATGAAACAAATGCTGACTGAATACAATGTCACGCAAGATGTCATGACATTGTACTATGACAACCTGAGTGCTATAAACATCTCAAAGAATCCTATTCAGCACAATAGGACAAAACATATTGATATCCGTCACCATTTTATTAGACAACTCGTTGAGGATAAGATTGTAGCCTTAGAGCATGTTGCTACTGAGATGCAGTTAGCTGATATTTTTACAAAGGCCTTGGATGCAAATCAGTTTGAAGTCCTGAGAGGAAAATTAGGGATATGCATTTATGAAGACTTGTAGCAATTAATATGGAGTGGAACAAGTAAGCAAATTAGTGTCTATGTGGCTAAAATAAAGCACCCCCATTATGGTAAATCATCACATAGTTTTGGAAATACCATCTATTACGTCTTCACACGTTACCCCCATAACCTCACTACCTACTCAAACTCTTCCATCTTCTTTCTCCTTCTTCACACACCTCTGCTAGGGTAACTACACTTTTTCCAGAAAAACTCCAAAATGTCACAACATCAATATACTTTTGCTTCAAAAATTACTAAGTCTACTAAAAAAGTTAACGCTCCTCCCATGGACATTCCCGATGATGAGATTCTGGATGTTGTTCCTCTCTCTGTTATTCCCTGTGAGGCCATTGATTTGAACCAACCCATGGATGCCTCAGCTTCTGCATGCCCCAATCAAGGTAACATCTCTAGTATTCCTTTTGGCTCAACTCCTGCCACTAATTCTAAGGAAGATATACACCACACTGATCGTGTTATAAGAAACCTAGTCACTAGAATCCTTAATGAAGGACATTCTGTGAAGGGAGTCTCTACTCCCCTGTCTAAAATGTACCCCTCTCCTGAGGTTGAAAAACATAGTGAGAAGGATGACGATTCCTCCAGTTCTGAGAAGGACATGGCTGATGAAGGGTTATGCTTTCTAGGGAAAACCGTGTCTGAAAAAGGAAAATTTGTGGCATCTAAAATTGTCAATGTTTCCCACTCTGAGAAGCATGATGATGCAAACAATGTGATTGACCTAGAGGATGATAGGTCTGATGATCACGAGGAGAGCTTACTTCATCCCTTAAAGCCAAGTGTGGCTAAACGCATGAAGACTCGAAAAGGAAGATTTGTGCTTGAACTTATGTCAGCTAGAAAAGCTAAGAAGGCTACTGGTATTGGTCCCTCCAAATCTTGGAGCAAGGTTGAAGTGAAGAAGAGGAAGGTCGGAGAAGATTCTGAGTCTGAAGAGGATGTTAAGGAAGATGTCCCTGACATCTCGCCTGTGAAGAAAACCATTGCTAGGAAGTCTCCTATTAAAGTTGTTGTTGTTCATTTGGATAAAATCTCTTTCCATCTTGAGGATGGAGCTGCCAAGTGGAAATTTGTGATTCAAAGAAGGGTGGTTGTGGAAAGGGAGTTGGGAAAAGATGCCGTTGATGTCAAGGAGGTCATGGACCTAATAAAGGTTGTTGGGTTGTTGAAGACTGTGGATGGGTTCTCTCAATGTTATGAGGGTTTAGTTAAGGAATTCATTGTCAACATTATTGAGGATATTGCTGATAAGAACAACAAGGAATTTTGCGAGGTGTTTGTGAGGGGTAAGTGCATCACATTCTCGCCCACTGTTATTAATAATTTTCTAGGAAGAAAAATTAAGGGTGCAGGTGAATTGGAAGCTACAGACAATGAGGTCTGTAGAGAGATTACAACTAGGCAGGTGAAAGGTTGGCCTATTAAAAAGCATCTTCCTGCTGGGAAGTTGACTGTCAAGTATGCTATATTGCATAAAATAGGAGCTGCAAATTGGGTCCCTACCAACCATATTTCCACCATTGCTAATACCCTTGGAAGGTTTATTTTTGTTGTTGGAACCAAAGTGAATTTTGACTATGGTAGATTTATGTTTGAACAAATCATCAAGCATGCATCTACTAATGCAATTAAGCTGCCTATTGCCTTTCCCTCTATGATCTGTGGGATTATCCTGAATCAACACCCTGGTATTCTCTGTCTGTGCACTATAAACTGTTTGAAGGCAGTCATGTCGAGGATATTGTCATGACATCTGCCATGAAAAAGCCAGCCTCAAAAAGTGGAACAATTGTTGAGCTTAAGGAGACTTGCAAAGAGCTGGGTGAAGGGATAAGGATAGCAACAGCTAGGAAACAATCGTTGGAAGCCTTGATTGCAAGCTTGGAGCAAGCTGAAGGTGAAAATATTGAACATGATAAGGAAGCTGAAGCCCACACCTCTAGTGAGAGGTCTGCAAACAATGACGAGACAAGTGGCAATTCTGTTTCTGGTGCTAATGAAGTTGCAAGCTCAAGCTCTACTGATTAGCTCCTTTGACTTTGGTCCCTATTGATGTGATGGTTTTTTTTGCTGTGATGGATTTTCTTGATTTTGGAAATTCTATTTTGTTGGTTTGTATCTCAGCTTGCTTGTAACCCTTTAACTTTTGACATTTCAATTAATGACTAAATAGACATTTTTTTGTCTCTTTGGTCTCTTTTGGCTAAAAAGGGGGAGAAGTAGCTATAGCTAGATGATGTTTGACTGATACAAAGAGGGAGAACTGTCTGGTATGTAGTTGTGTGGCATAGGGGGAGAACTTTCTGTGTTCTATATGTGTGAAGCAGGTTGTTGCTTGGTGTGGACTAGCTGAAGGGGGAAGTGGCGTGTTCTGAGCACAAGCATATGTGTGTTTACTAGTTGCTATTTTTGCTAGTAATGTGTGTATGTTTACTTCTGCTGCTGAACTGATACTTTGATTGATTTCTTGTGAACGTATGATCTGATGTATGTTTTAGCCAAAATTTGTCAAAGGGGGAGTTTGTTGGTTCTATGTGTTGGCATCAATTTTGGTAAAACTTAGTGTTATCACAAGATGTCACGCGTGTTGTCTTGACATGTGATATCAGCTTCCTGCAGGTTGCTTAAATATGGTTGTGCAGGAGTTAGCCAAGATGTCAGACCCGATGTTAAGACATGTGCATACAGAACATTCAGTCTGAATGTTATGTGTTTTGTTATTGCGCTTTTCATGTAAATCTTTGTGTGCTTATGTGGAGATTGCATGCGATATTCAAGCAGTAATTCTATTTAAAACCAGAATGGTCTATTTTCCAAAAATGAATGATTAGCTGCTGTTTCTTAGGAGATACGCAATTAAAATAGAATTAGGGTTTCATGTTGCCCAGGCCCATTCAAAAAGCTTCTATTTAAAGACCATGTAAAACCTGTTTTAGATACACAGGATACGAACGATGAAGTGAGAGAGTTTTAGGGTTTTAGTCTTGTGTGAACTTGTGAATTGTGAGCCATTCATTCATCTTGTTGATGTATGAATTGGACTGAGTTTTGTGTTGTAATTTGTCCACTCTAAGCTTTGAAGTACAAGTGTATTTATTTACTTGATTGAAGCTTTTAAGCAAGATCAAGTATGTGTCCTTGAAGTGTGTCTTCTTTCTTTTTTGTATTTGTTCTAGTATCACTGTTGTGATTGAGGGGGAGTGAGTAGGGTCTCATATCTAAGAGTTCTTAGATAGAAGTCACACGAGTAGAGATTAGGTGAAAAGACTGTAACTCAAAGTTGTTTACTGAGAGTCTTTGAACTAATTCTGTTTAGTGGATTTCCTTCCTGGCTTGGTAGCCCCCAGACGTAGGTGAGTTTGCACCAAACTGGGTTAACAATTGCTTGTGTCGCTTGTTCAATTGTTTCTCTATTTTTATCCTGTTTATATTTCACTTGTTGTTCAGATATTAGTCTCGTGACATTACCTTCGACATCTTATATCTGATACCAGAATTTCAAGGGTAACCTTTGCTTGGGGAGAAACAATAGTGAAGATACTAGGGAATATCAATATCAACCATAAAGTTGAAAAATGACTTGACGGGAAATAATTCCACGAGCACATGTAGGGTAATAACTCACTCGGAGAAAGACCGCCAGCTTGGCCAAGGGTTGCCCTGGGTACTTATGATTGACCCTAGATCCTGATTTTTGTTATGTATGTTATGATGTTTTGTATGGTATTCCACTTTAGATGGAAGTACCATGCATGGAATGATGCATGAGATGCATGCAGGGATGCAACTGCTGGGGATTTTTTTAGGTGCATGTAGAGATGTGAATGATTTTGTTCATTTTTAATTAAGCTTCCCATTTCGACGGGAGGCTTATGCATGTATACTGATGATTGATATGATTATTTTTTTTGAAACTTCCCGTTTCAACGGGAATCGCATAGATGAAAATTTCTATTTTGACAGAAAATCTATGCATGCAGTGGTGCATGTTTGCTGAAAACTTCTCGTTTCAGCGAGAGAATTTTTTTATGAAACTTCATGTTTCGGCAGGAGAGCTATAGATGAAATTTTATGTTTTGGCAGAAAATCCATTCATGAAGTGGTGCATGTTTGATGAAAACTTCTCGTTTCGGCAATAGAGTTTTTTTATAAAACTTCTTGTTTCGGCAAGAAAGTTATGCATGTATGTTGTATGCATAACAAGTGATGCATGTGGGAATACATATGGGTAATTGGCTTTTTTATAGGGTTTTATTCTTTGGTTTTCAACAAAAATTGGACTTTAAAGGGGAACTGTTAGACAAGAAATGGATTTAAAAGATAGATTACCAAACGAGAACTGGTGAAAAAGGATTAAGTTATTAGACCAGAACTAATTTTGTTTTTTCCCGTCATACGAGAACTGACTTTTAGGTGATCTACCATACGAGAACTGGCTTTATTTTGTGTTTGTCATACGAGAAATGACTTTAAGATAGGCTATTAGACGAGAATTGAATGTTTTATTTTTGTTTGTCATACAAGAACTGACTTTCAGATAAGTGACCAGACGGGAACTGGATTTGGAAGACTAACTACCAGATAGGAATTGGTATTGAAATAGGTGACCAGACGAGAATTGGTTTAAAAATATATCTACCAGACGGGAACCAGTACTTGTAAATGATTTTCCATACGGGAACTGGGCCTTGAAATGATTTTCTAGACAGGAACTAGGCTTTAATGTGATTTACCAGACAGGAAATGTGCCTTAAAATGATTTGACAGGTAAGAAATAGGCTTTGAATTTCCAAGAGATGTTGGGATTTAATGTCAGATCTTGTGTTACAAGGTTTTTTAATATCAGACTTATGTTGTGGGGTTATGCCCGATGAATGATATGATATGTTTGGCTTTATGCTAGAGAGAAGCGACATGACTAATGCATGAGGATGATTCATGCAATGATTTGAAGGTTTCCAAAGTTCCCCTATGGTGGGTAATGGATGAAAAGGGTCTTTTAAAGTTAGGTTTCTTGTATGTCATAAGGGAAAAGGTTGTTTTATGGGGGTGATATCGTGATTCCCTGGCACGTGTCTCGAACTCGACGATTACTGATGTGCGGCAGAGTTTTCTTGAGCAACTTAAAGGTAGTAGAGGACTTTCCCATATGTGGCTCATCTTGCCCCAGCCTGTTGGTTTTATGCAAAATGTTTACCTCGAAAGGACTTTGGAAACAATTGTACCATGATCTGTCTTGGAGATGGCTTGCCCCATAATTTCGAGTCATGAAAGGATTTGTCCTTGATTAACCGACTCTTGAAGTGTTTGGATTTTATGTTCCCTTAAGGTAGCTAGCCCCAGTATGAGCATTGAAGCGACTTAACTCATATTGATTTAGCTTTGGAGGGATTTTCCCTTAGTCAACAGTTCCCCGAGGTGATTTGTCCCTGGTTGATAGAGTTTTTAGATGGCTCTCCCTGGATCAACTGATTCTTGAAATGATTTACCCCTTAATCAACTGATGTTGGGAGACTATTTTAGATTCACCGGTTCTTGGAGTAATCTTCCTCTCAACTGATGTTTTGGGTGACATGCCCCTGATTCATAAGATTCTAAGGTGGTCTTGGTTTAGGTCAGCACCAACGAACGACCAAGTTCTTTTCCGATTGCTTCTTGTTGAAATTTCCCTGATGCAAAGTACTTACTTATAGTTAAAATTGTTTATTTAAAAATGGTAGTCTTAATGCGATGCTCATGCATATTTTGAAAAAAATCTTTTATTGGAATGACGTGATAATGTGTGACGAGTGAACCATTAGTCCAAACACATTGTTGATTTAGTTGGTGTGTGAAAGATACAACGAGAATATAATATCAATACAGAAGATTAGCGAATCTCTAGGAGTCAGTTTAGGCAACCTTACTATAGTATTCTTTCAGAATAAACCTTGCTTCAATTAGGTCTTTTTAGGGTTGTAACTTGGCATGGTTCACGGTTATTGAAACAAAGGATATAAGGCTCAAAATTTATCTTGTACCCACCCCTTCTTCGTGATGATCTTGAGTCCTACATTTAGTTAATTCAACACATACATTTGTCTTCAAGGGAGTTTGACGGTGTAAGATTGAAGATGATGATTCAAGATTTTCTTAAAATGGAAGTCACCTTATTTTTTTTGTCATAGATGTCGGCGACCTTTTGATTTTGATATGGTGGTCACTGAATCTTGTTTTGTTTTTATTAAGGATTTGATGACCTATTTCGATTTTTTTTTCTTTTTGATCCCTAATTTTTTTCTGGACCACTTTTTGCAGCTTTTAGTTCACCGGGATGGCCTTAATATTTGCCTAAGTTTCCTCTTTTGGTGTTCGACTTAGCAGGCTTTCTTTTTTTATTTTTTTTTGTTAGTTTGGAAAGGCTTGTGACTGCTAAACTATTGGTTATTGAAGAACAACCGTCATAACATTTGGATTTTTCTTGGTTCCTTCGAAACTTCTGGATGTACGTGAAGAATAGCATGTGGTTGATCCCCTGATGGGATGTTTGCTCTTGCAATTCGAATGCGTAGTCAGATTAACTGAACACTACCTTGCCCCATGTAAGTGTAAGGGTTTGTAAATTTGAAAGAAATACCTACTTCTAGGCTCGAAGTGGCTAACTAGGGACCAACTCTTTGTCTCTCCATTGTTTGGGGATTTGAAACAATGCATGTACATCATCAATAAAATTTTATCCGAAAGCATACCGTTGGCAATTATGAGTATTTTGTTTTCTTTATTCTCCCTCTAATCTTTTCTAAAACAACAATTTGATAACTGAATGAGAGAATTTTTTTGTTTTTGATATGGATGAAAATGAGTGAATATGAAATGATTGATTCAGAGAGTGCATGATCATTTCATTAGTAATACCATTTTAAAATAACAATGTTTAAAAACAAGTAGCATTTAATAGACAAATAAAATAAAAATGTAATGATAAAAATCCCCAAAGATTGCCAGTGTTGAGGATGTCTTCCTTCCTGAACTACTGACTTTAGGAGGCTCCCCTTGAGGTCTTCACACCTATTCGAATGAGAGGTTAACGTGCACCACCAAGTTTCCTTATGGAAAGGATATGTAATTTTCGTAGACCAACTGTTGTACTTTAAATTTGAAAGTATTGCAGTCTTTAGTCAAGTGCTATATTGATCCGATATGATATCCACATTGCACATCGGGATCATACCCATGTGAGTATGGTTATGGAAACGGCTTGAGAGATTTGGGCTCCAACAGTAAGCTCTGAATTAAATCTGGAAGAGTTGATTGTATGTCATTGGAATTGGATCGAGAGGAGCATTCCTTCTTTCCAGATTTTTTTGAGGTCTATGCCGATTCTGATGTTGATTCTTATATCCCTGACCTTGAGCTCGTTGATTTGAATGAGGAGCGGTCCAGGGTTGTTGGTATGGCGCTCTAGGCATTATTGGTTTCCTGTACGGATAGTGTGGCACTGAAAATGGCAACTATTGAAAAGATGGGGATCATAAGTTCCTACTGGTGCATCATCAGAATACCCAACATCTGTCGTGACTACATTAGTTTCACCCACTTCTTCCTTTTGGGAACTGCTGACGGATTTAGTCTAGATAGCTTGGATGCTCGAGGCGCCTTGGATTTCTTTACTTTTGAGGTAGCTCTAAATGCATTCTCCCACTATCATAAGGTCAGAGAAGCTCGATAACACACTGCCTAGCATTCTTTAAAGATAAGAGACATGTAGAGTATTTATGAACACGTCAATCAATTCTTTGTCTAAGAGTGGTGGTTGCACTTGAGTTGTCAATTCTTTACACCGTTGTGCATATTCCTCGAAGGATTTTCCGCTTTTTTGAGATAAGCTTTGCAATTGTGTGCAATTGGGAGCCATGTCCAAATTGTACCGGTATTGCTTCAGAAAGGCGCTAGCTAAGTCCCTCAATGATTGGATACATCTTATTTCTAAATCCAGGTATGAACTCAATGATGCCCCACTCAAACTATTCTAGAAACAGGGAATCATCAGCTTATCATCGTGGGTATATGAGGCAATCTTTCGGTAGAACATTACCAAATGACACTTTGGGTAGCTAATACCTATGTACTTCTCAAAGCTAGGTACTATGTATTCCTGAGGGATTAACAGGTATGGCACTACACACATATCAATGGCATCGAGCCCAGGATGTCATGCAACTCCATAGCTCATAATTTCTCCTCAAGGACACGAAGCCTTTCATTAGAAGGACCGGTCAATAGAATCATCTGGTATTTAGTAGGTATGTTCACTTGCGGAGAATCATAGTCAGGAAAAAGACCACATATTGGGTTGGTTATCACGGTAAAACTTGAGGTAGAACCGACATTCTCTGTGACAACATGCTAGAGGTTATTCTTTGATTGGGCTAGCATGGCTTCCAACATCTTGCCCATCTTGACTTTCATGTCATTCATATTCGGTCTCAACTCAATCTGATTTTGTTCCAAGCGATCCATTCTCCTTTAGTTAGTATCAAGGGTTCGACACGGGTTCCAGAAGATCAGCTTGCTGGTTATGGACAAAAGGCGGAATGCGATTATTTTGATTTTGAAAATGATACGCATGCATGCTGATGAAATGTGAATAAATATTTTTTTTGTATTTTGGCATGCAAAGAAAATGCAATGCAAGTATTGTTAGGATCTGGGATAACATGAGTATTCCCAGAACAAATTATTTGGGAGGTCTCCCTATAATGGATAGTTCTATTATTTCTACTCATAAGCCACTCACGGGATAGTTTATAGGGTTGATAGATAAGGTTCCCATAGTCATGGACCTTAACCGTATCAGCGTCCTGAAACAGGCTAGTTGTTTTATGACGAAAGTGACGAAAAAAGTCTATTCTAGGCGGGGTCTTCATGTTAGGCACACAAGGAGTGGTCCTTGGAGACTAACACTACACAACCACTAAAGTAGAAACTGGTTCTAAGAGGGGTTCCTAGAGTCATGGACCTTTCAGGAATCAATGTTATGTGATAGGCTTACCATCTTATAACGAGATCTATAAAAATGTATACTCTATGGGAAGTCTTCATGCCAAGAACACAAGGAGTGGTCCTTGGGGACTAACGCTACACAACTTCTAATATAACTTATGTGTTCTCTCTCTTCTTTTTTTCAAAGCTCCGGTATAGAGCTTTACTCATGATATCATCCCAGGATCCCTGGTAAGCATGATAATGAGCATATAAAAGAGAAAGCATAAAATAAAGCAAGTAAGCAAACATGTAATGCAAATAACAAACGTAAAAAAAGAAAATAAGACAAGTCAACATTCATCGCAAGGTTATCTAAGTTAGGCTTGACTCTCTCTATTTTAATGTAAATGTCCCTAATAGAGTCGCCAACTGTCGCATCTCAAAAAATATCATCCTTCCGAATGTCGCATTCACACGCTTGCGAAAAATGATTCAAATAAAGTTGCCACCAAACTTTATTTATTCCAATGAAGGAAAGGAAAAATATTGATAAAACCCTTAAAACAAAAAGATAATGATTGTCGCAGCCAAATTCGGGTTCGGGAGTCGATTACGCAAGGGGAAGGTATTGTCACCCCTCACGTTCGTTGTACTCAACGGGAACCTTTTAGTTAATTTGAGATTTAATGTTTAGCTTATGTTAAGTGTTTTCTTCGAATGAAAGAGGCCGCAAAAATGTTTTTATTAGGGTGTTTGACAAGATTGTGAGTCTTGCTCCTACGTATCCAAAGGTGCGGTGGGGAACTTAAAGCTTCATAGTTCGAGACAAGATAAAAGATATTTATGGTGTTTTTTGTTATAGTGCTTGACGGGACGTGAATCTCGCTCCTACGTATCTCCAGGTGCGATGGAGAATCCAAAGCTACGTTATTCTTGGCAAGACAAAATATATTTTTGGTGTTTATGTTATACTGCTTGACGAGATGTTGAATCTCACTCATACGTATCTCTATGTGCAATGGAGAACTCAAATCTACGCTGTTCTTTGTAGAAAATGAGTGTTGGTTGACTGATTTTAATGAACAAATGTTTAGGTCGCATTCTAATGGTTAAACATTGGCTTGGATGCTCAAGCATGGGAGACTCAGTGTTTGTTTACGGTAGAAAGGATCATGTTTGATCGCGTTCTAGCAGTTTAAACAATTAATTATAATCTCACGCATGTGAGGCTTAGGCGCCTGTTTGTCTACGCGTTAGAAAGGACCACATAGTGTTCTTTTGTGAAAAAGTTTTCGATCGCACAGGGGCGAGAAAAATATAGGTTTGATAGGTTGAAGTTTATTTTATCGAACAAGTGCTTAGATCGCACTCTAACGGTTAAACATGGACTTGCATGCTCGCGGTCGAGAATTAAGCGCTAGTCTGCATATGCATTAGAAAGGATTAAACAATGTTCTTTTGAAAAAAAGAGTTGTTGATTGCACGGGGGCGAGAAATTTGGTTTGATGTGTTAAGTGTTTTTTAGGAAAATGATGAATGCTCGGTGAGAGCGAGACATGAGCCTTGGGACCAATTACTCGGGGATTATTGGAATGCTAGACTCCAAAGATACTTTTCCACTCAAGGTATTTACAAAATTTGTTTGATGGACAACGAAAATTCAACAAGAATGAGAAGTGCGCCTCAGAGTTGATTGTTCAAAGGCTCCACCGGAATGCTAGAATCCAACGGTTCCTCTTTTTGTCCAAGTTTATGTTAAATGTTTTAGAAGTGAAAGGATGAATAAACGGCCCTCCCGAGACGTGTGCCTCGGGACCGATCATTCAAGGAGTCAGGGAATGCGAGACTCCAAGGCTTATATTCTTTCATGTTTGTTTAGGAAAAGATTTTAATGTTATGCTTCGTCGAGAAGGGATTTGAAATTAAGTTGATACGAATTTAATCGAGTTTGAAAATGTTACTTAGCATTGGACTAATATTTGCAAAAAGTTCACTTGGGGTTGGACCAGTTTATTGAAAAGTTCATTTTAAGTCGTCTTATTACTTACGAATTTGATCTCAAATGCATAATTAACCCATGATTAGCAATGCCTGATGAAAATGAAATTAATTAATTAAGATTTAATTAAATTAACTAGTTAAGATAATTAAAAATAATTGTCAAGATTAATTAATAAAAAGTAATTCCATCAATATAATTGGGTTAATTAAATTTAACTAACGAAACTAATTAATTATAAAAAATTAATCAATTAATCTTATTAACTAAAAAATGATTTTAATTTAAAGATTTATGGAATTTTGAAATGCAACGAAACTAGAAATAAATTCAAAATAAAATAGAATTATGCTCAAAGTCGGGTTGTGTGTAATGAAAATGTGAGTGGAATGGCATACACAATGCTCATAACATGGCGAAATATCATATAAATGTATCGAAATTTCAGCGGCATAACGACATAACATTGTTGAATCTGCGGATTAAAAATACGATTAATTGCAATGAAAGTCAAACAATAACCAACTTATATTTATTTACAAAGCTTGCAAAAATAATACAAAGCTCAAATACGAAACAAATTCATACAAAAGTGACGCGAACGAACCGATATCCAAAATGTTACATTAATATATCGAAAGATTAAATCAGTGGCATAACCATATATAATTGATGTCGAAACCACAAATCAAATCCGACTACGCAATGGAAGCAACCAAAGCAACAACAACAACATACATGATATCTAACAATTCAACTCATCATAGTACCATAAGCCAAAAAACAAAAAAAAATTAACGTGAAATCGAATTGAACTAAATACAAATCCAATACTACAACTCGCGTAATACAAAGAGAAACTTAAATCGAAAAAGTACTGAACCAAGTTGAACAACATCGAGGGGAACCACAGGAATAAACTGTCATTGTCTACATTATGAAATTGTTCACAAAAAATTCCACTGATGATTTCCTGTGAATATCGCACCTCCAAGTATCCCTTAGCCAACAACATTAATAGAATTTATTCACTATCTTGTTAATCGGTGAACAACTATATTGTCCTCTTAAATTCATGGTTGAGAATCAGAATGAAATCGACACCCTTTCCAATCTTGGTAAGACAATTAGGTATTCATCGATGGCAATGGAAGGCACGACGGTTCGGTATGTAATGGTGGTGAATTATGGAAGGATGAATGATGGTTCAGAGGAGATGAAACCGGAGTAAGGTGTGGTGGTCGCCGGTTTGGATAAGAAAAGAGAGAATGATGGGTTTGAAGATGGGTTTTGGTTAGGGTGTAAATCGTAGGTGGTTGAGGTTGCTCCAGAGAAAATGGTTTCTCATGGGTGAAAAAGGTATAAGGTGGCGTCGTAATTTGTTTTTTCGACAGGAGAAGTTGTTGTTGTTTGGGTGATGTTCAAGGTGATGAAGTTATGTTGAACGAAAGGCGATGTGGTTTAATGGCTATGGTTGTCGATGCCGATTAAGGGTGTTATGTGGATGAAGATGGAGTTGATTAATGGTGTTGAGAAAGGATGAATCAATTGAGAGGCAGAGCTGAGTGGTGGGTTTGTTGAGAGAAAATGAGATCCCCTTTGGATTTCTGAATTCTTTTTCTTGGATTTTTCAGGTTGAGAGAGAGTGCCTATGAAAAAAAGGAACTCTTTTCTTATTACTTTTTTTCAGTGGGAGACGATATCGGTATTAGGAAAAAAAATCAATGATCACATCCCCAATTCACGTGAGTGAGAGCTATCCCTCATGATGCGTTTGGTTGGGCTCCATTATAAGAAAAAAAGTTTTTTCTTTCTAAAGAGGACGCGTGTCACCTTGCTATTGGAACAAAAGAGATATTTGTTGAAAGAGAGAGAAAGCTTTTCCCCACGTCAGCTCTCTGCCTGCCATGCACATTCTTATCACTTCTAGATTTTCCTCTTTTTTATATTATTTTATTTCCTAATTTATAATTGGTGGAGATAATAAATGGTGGATAACAATTATAGGCTTTTGATTAACTTGATTCTAACGGCCAGGATTCACACAAAGAAATCCACAAATTGTTAAACACTTTTAAAATGCCTAGAATTCCCTTTCTATATGCTTTAATTGATTAAAATCAATTTAAATCAATTAAATAAAATAAAATTCATATCCTTTAAAATAACCACAATAATATAGAAATGAGGATATGAATAATTCTATTAAATTTTTCTGAATCATTTGACAAAAGAATAAAAATAAAAGGACTCAAAACAAATAAAAAAATACGCACAAAAATGCTCAAAAAATTAAACTAAATGCGCAAAAATGATTAGCGTGAAATAAACTTCTCAGAAATATATAGGTTTTGATCAAATTTTAAAGTAAAAATGATAAGTTAGAAAGGCCCAGGCTGATCAAAATGCGATCGAAAAAAGTAGTCGAAAAATAAAACGAGCACGCCGGGTTAAACTACACGAACCGTAGATTAATAAAACTGACATTTGCAAGCTCAAATTCGAAACTTTTTGCCCACTAATTTTGCGTACATTTGAATTTAATTTAATCGGTTTGCCTTTGAAAATTTGTTCTGGTCCATATTTTAGGCATTATGCATGATGAAAGGCATGTTATGCTATGTAGATAATGAAGAGTGAAGTAAAGTCGCATGCATAGATGTTTTAAAATGCCCGAACAAAATAGGGGTATGTGTAGCGGTACAAATTTTGAGATTAAGCTATTGATTAAATTAACTCACAAAGCAAGAGTCATCACCGCACTTTTATTATTTCTAAAGGAAAGGGAAAAAGTATGAACAAAACCGAAAGAAATTTTAAAACAAAACTAATAAAAAAAGATAAGGGTTCGGGGGTTGGTTATGCAAAGGGAAGATATTAGCATCCTAAACATCTATAGTACTCTATAGGAACCTCTTTTAAAATTTGTGCATTTTGGTTTTAAATGGTGTTGCTTGCAAAAGATTGGGGAGATGAGAATATAAATGTTTTTATAGTTTTGCCTTTGCCAGAACTTCCTGAGTCTCATGCCCACGTACCAACAAAGTACAATGGAGGATCAAAACCTCGTAGTTCGTGGTAAAAATAACAAAGATGTTTGTTTTGATTCATTTTTAATGAAAAGGCATTTTGTTATTTTAATGAGAATACTCAACTAGTTACCCACAAATATGAGAATTTTGCATCATCACAGAGAAGGGCTCAAACTTGGATAAATATCAACAAGTATGTCACTAGCTCTCTTAGATGTAAAAGAATTATCATCAATACTATGGGGATATGAGAATTATGTCTTAACTATGAAAATGACTCATGTCTAAACTTTGAGAAAAAATTTAGAATAAAAAGTGCACAAAAGGCATAAAAAAGTTTGAATGGGTTATATTTTTTTAAGTATTTTGAAATTGATTTAAATATAATTAAGATCTATTAACATTTATTAAGAAAAAGATTTTGAAAGTCACTTGACAAAAGTCGAGGTTTATTGAGAAAATGGTTTAAGTTTGAAAACAAGAAGGTTTTTACAAAAAGGAGAGAAGATTTTGAAAATAAAAGAAGGGGAAAAGAAGAATAGACTATCCTAGAGCATAAGTAAAAGCTAGGGAGAAAAGATCTAACCAAGAGATAACAAGTTTTATGACATACGTTAAACAAGAATTCCCTCCTTTGGATTTAAGCCTCAAACAAGCCAAATAAGCAAAGAATAATCCATGTATCAGATGAAATCAAAATAACCAAGCTAAGTCTTCAAAAGGAACCCAAAGTCAAAGGTACCATATGAATCCTAAGGTCTCAAATCACAAACTCCCAAAGCAAGGGTCAAGGTCATAGTTCTAAGTTCATAACTCCACAATAATGCTAAGGATAGTAACCTCAAGTCCATGAATCAAGAGAACCAATTTTTAGAGCCTTTTTCCTTTATTAATGTCTTTAAAAGAAAAAGAGGTCCAAATGGACAAAGGAAAAAGAGCAGAAACATAAACAAATGTCCAAGTGGACAAAGAGCAAATTGCATAAGCACAAATAATATGGTCTGAGATGCTAGAATAAAAGCATAAAGTAAATAGAAAAAAAATAAAAACATAAGATAAATGACATTAAAGTAAAGTTAATACAATAAGGTGTTAGTAATAAAAAAAATAGAAAGATTATTTGGTCATTTTCTGGAGAACACTCAACTATTCACTCCCAAACATGAAAATATGAACCTATACATCACCATGAGAAGGCTCCAACTTGGATAAAATCAACAAGTATGCCACTAGCTCTCATAGGGGAAAGGAAACAATTATTTTCACACAATACCATGAGGAATAGGAGACTTACAATCTCACTTATAAAAATGACTTATTTTCGGGACAAATTTAACGCTATGTTAAGCAATCGTAATTGGATTGATGTAGAAGTCACAACTATCTGAGGTCGGTCAATAATAAAAGAGGATTGATCAAGCAAAAAGGCTAGGAGAGTAGTCCATTTCATCAATATATACTTAATGATACTTAGGATAAACTTATGCATCGATCCAAAGTACCTTATGTGATCCATGATCAATTAATAGGTAGATTTGAAATTAAGAAAGTTCGTCAAACACCAATTCATACATCATGAACAAGATGGACACAAACCATATAATTGATCAAGGGGGAAATAAAGAGATGAATAGGAAGAGGACAAGAGAGATCATACACAAATTGGATCAAAGGATTGATCAAGTCAACATCAAATTCAATCATCC
This sequence comes from Lathyrus oleraceus, assembly GCF_024323335.1. Taxonomy (NCBI): domain Eukaryota; kingdom Viridiplantae; phylum Streptophyta; class Magnoliopsida; order Fabales; family Fabaceae; genus Lathyrus; species Lathyrus oleraceus. Next base: position 371,271,272 of record NC_066583.1, on the reverse strand, counting down.
ATTTTGGTTGATTAGGGTTTTCACCCCATCAACACCCAAGATCCATTGAGTTTGATGAGACCTATGATCAAAATAACCATGATCCAAGGGCAACAGAAGTCCACACAAACATAAAGTGCAATAAAATAAAATAAAATGTATTAAAAATATATTTAAAATGAATTTTAAAAGGGGAATAAAAGAGAAAATCTATAAAGCTCTTCAAAACACCAAATAAATGGCCAAGAAAATTACGGAAGGATTTAAATAAAGTAAGAGACATAAAATAAATTTTTCAGAATTTAAAAATGCATAAAAGTATTTTTTAAACCAATTAAAATAAAGGAGAAAAGAGAAAATCCATGAAAAATATAAAATTAATAAAATCAAATATGGAAAAATAAGAATCAAATGAAGAAAAATAAAAGAAAACTTTAGAAGTTATTTTGGGATTTTTTGGATGCAAAATGAATTTTCTATGAATTTTAAAAGAAAATGCAATTTAAAATGAAAAAAGAAAAAGAAATAAATTCAGAAAAAACACGGAGCGTTGGATCTGGCCTTATTAAATGACGTGGCAAATCCAACAATCACAAGGCTAAGGTGCACGATGGAAATTAACAAAAATTAAACACGGGATCTAATTCAAATTGGACCAATCAAAACATTTCAAATGTCCAACGTGTCTCCAAACTCAGATGACATGAGATGAACTTTGGTCATCTTCCCCGATGGTCCTTACCGGAGTTTCATTGTTTGGTAAATTCAGGACATGAGACCACCACCAATGTGATCGCCTCCTATTCACGAATTCAACCTCCTGCTCCAAATTCATTTATCTAAACCGAGCATGGGGAATTTCAGAGAAGTTTTAGAAGCAAGCAAGCCACAAAAAATAAAATTAAATGATGAACATGATCAATCAACACCAGATAAGTTAGGGGAAATCATCAAAGAGTGAAGGGCTACATTGTAGTAACTTGTTTGAGTTCAAATGATGCTCAGAACTACCTTGTCCAAATGGTGATCAGAAGTTGATGAAGCTCGATCTAGTTAGGGCACTTCAGGAGGCCCTAGAGCTTGGGAATTGTTACAAAAACTTCAGAGAAGATCGAAGATGCTAATGGAATCAAGAAATTGGATTGAAACAAGTTGGAATTCAAAACATGATAGTTGAGTTTTTCTAGAAATTTTCAGATTAAAGCAGGGGTTTCTTAGCTCTCAAAAGCTTGGAAATGAATGTAGTAGCTTCCTCTATTTATAGGGAATAAATTAGGATCCAAATACGTGTGGAATCAAGCTTAATTCATATAAAACGAATATGATTATGAAGTGAGAAACGTGTGACCTCCAATCCATCAAAACTCGGTTAAATGATGTGTTTCAAGGGTCAATTAACTTTTGGAGATTTGACTAAACATGTTTAGGTCCAAAATTCATGGTAATTTGGATTGGAATTGAGATTAGTGAAGTTCAAATTGTGGATCATGGTGATTTCTTCATTTCCAAGTTACCATTTTCAATTCAATGGGGCATCTTGCTTAGGAGGCTTTTTGATCCCAATCTTCTTGCATTTTATTGACATTATATCAAAGATCACAATATGCCAATAAAGGTTCCATTTGGATGCTTGAGCACAAAGTTATGACATGTTGAAGATGGCACAAAAATCTAGAAATGTAACTTAGAAAATTCTAAGTCCCAAATGGCCGAAAATGACTTGTAATGTTTCAAAGAATTTCATGGCCTTCCAAGCATAATTTGACTTTGATCCTTGAAGAAAACTTGTAGAGGGAATCACAACTAATATTTTTCAAAAAGAATCATCCTAGAATGTTAAAAATTGAAGAAGTTATAATCCTTGAAAGTTGAGAAAAGTCACTTGAAAATAGGTCAAATTTCACTAAGTCCACAAATGACCTATAATGTCTCCAAACTTTTGATGGTCCTCCAAGCATAATTGGCTCTTGTCATGTAAAGAGAAGTTGTAGAGTATATTGAGAAGAGCCATATGTATAAAAAAGCATTCAAGAATATTGAGAATTTAAGGAGTTTTGATCCTTGGAACCTTGACTTCAAATGTTGACTCTTTGGTCAAACCTCTTGGAATGAACTTGTGCACTTGGCCTTTTCTTGCATCACAAGGTACATGGATGATCATATGAACTCAAAATAATTTGTCCTTTAATGTATCTTGATTAAATTTCTCAAAGCTTGAAGTAACTTGTTGAAGAAGGCATGGAAATAAACACATGAACCTTTGACTTTTTCTTCAGAAACAAGCAAAAAAACCTTGACATATTCTTGATCAAAATGAGATTGAAATATATTTGAGGACCTTAGGGATAATTATTTAAGAGATAGCCCCTTGATAATCAATGGTTGTTCACACTTTGGCTTAAGGAATCAACAAAACCCTAATTAAGGAGCCATGTTTGATGCTCTTGATGAGAAGCCCTACCTTGCACAATAAACATAAAGAACAAGACATATTTTTTCTATTTCGATTAGTGGTTAGATAAGAAATGATCATATAAACACAAAGATAAAACACCAATAAAGAGGTGCTTGATGACCCCTGCAAAAGGCAAACCCAAAGATGATATGGAGAGGACAAATATGTGACCTTGTTTGTATACAAGGATGCAAATAACATGTTGGATCTTAGGGTTAAAAGTTAGGGTATGACGGATGCCCCTATTTAAGTTTCTTCAATTAGGAGATATGAAGATTGAAATCTATGTCTTGACGAGATTGAAGGGATTAAATATAGAAGATCCAATTTTTGGCCCTAAGAAACCGCAAAAATGCTTATGATATGATATGAATGCAGACAAAGATCTCTGTGGGGAATATAGTGCCACGAGAGACAAAGAACTGATGGAGAAATGAGGAGACTGAAATTCCACAGGGGAATAACAGATTCGAATGGGGGAACCCAGTTGGGGACAAACAAAGTTCCATAGAGGAAAAGAAAAGACTCGAGATTAACCAATGCATAGTTAGAAAACAAACTATCCAAAGGCCTAACGAGGGAAAACTTATCAGAGCAAGATTTCGTCGGGGAAAGGATGAATCAAAGGGGATTCTCAACTCCACTAGGGGAGAAATTACCTAACTATCAGCCTAGTGATAACTTAAGAAAGGTAATAAGGCAAAGGGAATGATTACCAACTACCACCCAAGTGATAGATTAACAAAGGTAACCAACCAAAGGTAAAGGAAAAATATTACCTACTACCAGCCAAGTGACAGCTTAACAAAGGTAACCAACTAAAGGTAAAGGAAAAATATTACCTACTATCAGCCAAGTGATGGCTTAACAAAGGTAATAAGCCAAAGGGAAAGATTACTAACTACCAGCCAAGTGATAACTTAACAAAGGTAATCAACCAAAGATAAATGAGATATTACCTACTATCAGCCAAGTGATAGCTTAACAAAGGTAATAAGCCAAATGGAAAGATTAGTAACTACCAACCAAGTGATAACTTAACAAAGGTAATCAACCAAAGATAAATGAGATATTACCTACTATCAGCCAAGTGATAGCTTAACAAAGGTAATAAGTCAAAGGGAAAGATTACCAACTACCAGCCAAGTGATAACTTAACAAAGGTAACCAACCAAAGATAAAGGAGATATTACCTACTATCATCCAAATGATAACTTAACAAAGGTAATAAGCCAAAGGGAAAGATTACCAACTACCAGTCAAGTGATAACTTAACAAAGGTAACCAGCCAAAGGTAAGAGAAAATATTACCTACTATCATCCAAGTGATAGCTTAACAAAGGTAATAAACCAAAGGTAAGAGAAAATATTACCTACTATCAGCCAAGTGATAGCTTAACAAATGTAATAAGTTCAAAAGGAAAGGATACCAACTACCAGCCAAGTGATAGCTTAACAAAGGTAACCAACCAAAGGTAAGAGACAATATTACCTATTATCAGCCAAGTGATAGCTTAACAAAGGTAATAAGTTCAAAGGAAAGATTACCAACTACCAACTAAGTGATAATTTAACATGATTGTTTATATATCTTTTGTTTCAAAAATTACTATAAAAAATAAATGAAATTTCGTAAATTGAAACAAGATAAGAATAACAAACAAATGGGTAAAAGACTAAAATTTTATTGATAGAATGGTAGTCCGCAAATGGCGTGACTCCATGGATCGTTACAAAGTTGAAAAAAATGGTAAATACATGGGAAAAGCTACATTGAAATACAATGACCAATATTCTCCTTAACAACTTTGAATTCTGCTAGGCTCAAAACTTCGGTAGAGGATGACTGAATGAGATTCTTTTATAGGTATTATTGCTTCAAATGATCAAGTCTATCCTGATGTAGTTACTTTCCATAATCCCTAACTTTTTCCTAGATTTCCTTTTCGGGTTCAATCTACCGAGATGGTTATTTTTTGTTTATCTCTCTAACTTTTTCCTGGACCGCCCTTTCGGGTTCTCAATCCACCGAGACGCTCATTTTTTCCGAAGCCGCCATTTCGGGTTTTCAACTTAGCGAGTTGTTCTTTTATTTTTCTAGGCGAAGTATTTCTTGACTGCATCGGCATTCACATGACGAGGGAGCTCCTCACCATCCATAGTTGTAAGAATCATAACACGACCAGATAAGGCTCTCTTAACAACATATGGGCCTTCATAATTAGGATTCCACTTGCCCCTATAATCAGTGTTGAAAGACAAGATCTTCTTAAGCATGAGGTCTCCTTTTCTAAATACGCGAGGTCGAACCTTCTTATCAAATGCTTTCTTCATTCTTTTTTGATATAATTGGCCATGACACAAAGTTGTCATCCTCTTCTCTTAAATCAAATTCAACTTATCATATATGCTCTAACACCATTCATCCTCAAACAATTTTTCTTCCATCAAGACTCGCATTAACGAGATCTAAACCTCTACTCGGAGCACTGCTTCCATGCCTTACACAAGAGAAAAAGGGGTTTCCCCTGTTGAAGTGCGGATGGATGTACGATACCCATGCAAAGAAAAAGGGAGCATTTCATTCTAATCCTTATATGTCACAACCATCTTCTGTATAATCTTCTTAATATTCTTATTTGCATCTTCAACAACCCCATTCATCTTAGGTCGTAAGGAGAAGAGTTATGATGTTCAATCTTGAACTCGTCACAAAGCTCTTTCATCATCTTATTATTCAAGTTCGACCCATTATCAATCATGATCTTACTTGGAATACCATATCGACAAATAATCTGATTCTTGATAAATCTAACCATAACCTGCTTGGTCACATTAGCATAAGATGTTGCTTCAACCCATTTGGTGAAGTAATCAATAGCCACTAAAATGAAATGATGTATGTTCTAAGATTTGGGTTCAATCATATAAATCATTTCAATTCCCCACATAGAGAAAGGCCATGGGGAATAAATAACATTTAGAAGCGTCAGAGGCACATGAATCTTATCAGCATAAATCTGACATTTATGGCATTTCCTCACTTATTTACAACAATCAGATTCCATTGTCAGCCAATGGTAACCTACCCTAAACATCTTTTTAGCCATTGCATGTCCATTCACATGAGTACCAAATGATCCTTCATGAACTTCTTGCATTAACATGTTTGCTTCGTGTCTATCCACGCATCTGAGCAAGACCATGTCAAAGTTTCTCTTGCACATCACATCTTCATTTAGAAAGAACTTGCCATCTAGTATTCTCAAAGTATTCTTATCTTTGTTGGATGCCCAAAGTGGGTACTCCTACCTTTGGAGGAAATACTTGATGTCATGATACCAAGGCTTATCATCTATGACTTCTTCTATTGCGAATACATGAGCAGGCCTATCAAGGTGCATAATTATAATCTGAGGCACATCATTTCAATGATTTACTTTATACATAGAAGACAAATTAGCTAAAGTATCCGCCATCTGATTCTTTTCACGAGGTATATGATGAAAATCAACTTAATTCTTAAATCAATGGCCTTTTCAAGACCCATGATACAAGCTTCATATTCTGCCATGTTGTTTGTATAATCAAACATCAATCTTGCAGTGAAAGGGATATGAGAACCCTGAGGAGTAATGATGATTGACCCAATTCAATTACCATAAGCATTAACAACTCTATCAAATACTAAACCCCACTGAGATCTAGGCTCTGGTCCTTCTTTAGACAATGGTTCATCATAATCATTAGTTTTTAAGTACATAACATCTTCATCAGGGAAGTCAAACTTGATAGATTGATAATCATCAATTGGTTGGTGTGCCAAGTCATCTGCAAGAATACTTCCTTTAATCGCCTTCTGAGTATGGTACTCAATATCAGTCAGACAATAGCATCTGCCAACGAGCAATCCTCCCAGTCAAAGCAGACTTTTTAAAAATGTACTTGATTGGATCCATTTTGGTTATCAACCAAGTGGTATGATTAATCATAAACTGGAGAAGACGTTTGGCAACCTAGGCTAAAGCACAATAAGTTTTCTCAAGCATGGAGTATCGAGACTCACAATCTATAAATTTCTTACTCAGATAGTAGATGGCATGCTCCTTTCTACTAGTTTCATCTTGTTGTCCAAGTACACAACCCATGGACTCTTCTAACACAGTTAAGTATATGATCAAAGGTCTTTCTTCCACTGGAGGAGACAAGATAGGAGGTTCAAGCAGATACTCCTTGATGTTGTCAAAAGCTTTCTGGAAGTCTTTTTCCAAACACAACCTTGATCTTTATGGATAAGCTTGAAGGTTGACCCACATGTGACAGTCATGTGAGATATAAACCTGGAGATGTAATTCAGACGCCCGATGAATCCTCTGACTTGATTTTTTGTATTTGGTGTAGGCATCTCTTGAATAGCTCTGACTTTATCAGGATCTACTTTAATACCTTTTTGGCTGACAATGAAGCCCTGCAGCTTTCCCGAGTGGACACCAAAAGTACACTTATTAGGATTTAAGCGGAGTCTAAACTTTCTCAAATGCTGAAACAGCTTCAACAAATACTCAACATGATCTTCTTCAGTCTTCGACTTAGCAATTATATCATTTACATAGACTTCTATTTCTTTGTGCATCATGTCATAGAAAAGAGTAGTCATGGCTCTCTGGTACATTGCACCAACATTCTTTAAATCGAAAGGCATCACTCTATAGTAGAATATTCCCTAGGGTGTAATAAATGTTGCCTTTTCCATGTCCTCGGGTGCCATCATGATCTGATTATAACCAGAGAAACCATCCATAAAGGAGAAGACATTGAACTTAGATATATTATCTTCAAACATGTCAATGTGTGGGAAAGGAAAATCATCCTTTGGGCTAGCTTTGTTCAAATTGAAGGAGAAGAGCGATCCAAAATGTAGCGGAATTTAAAATTTCTCCTTTAATGATCCTTACAAATGGGCATGATCAGTGATAGAATCATTACCTCTTGTGGCGATTGTAACCTTTGATGCAGATCTACGGAGCGATCACGAACGTTGAACAATGACAACGCCTCTACTCAGTCCACACGAACGAATTCCTTCAATCTCAGTGCTAGCTGCTACGAATGAAGGCTTTGAGTGAGAGAGAGAGAGAGAGAGAGAGAGAGAGAGAAACAAAATTGAAACTTTTACTAATGCTTCTACACAAGGGTTCTATTTATAGAACCACTTGTCTGGGCTGCAAGCTAAAAAGCCCACACAAGTGTATATGGCACATATCTTATAATATGTCAAAATCACTTAAGCGCGTGGTACCTTACCATATTTCATATTCTACTTAAGTACACCGTACCTTACGATGTTCTATAATTAACTTAAGAGCACCGTACATTACGGTATTCCTTAGTTACTCTATCTCTCATCAATCCGTCCTTTGTGTGTGACCCTATAGGTTTTCGCGGCATTGGCAATCATATTAAATCACGTATTTAACATAATAAATAGTGAGCGGTATCTAGCAACACATCACTGCTACCCAAGACACGAAAATGTCATGTGATCTGACAAATCCTTCTGTGATAATAATTATGTGTATAATTACCCTTTTGCCCTTATGTCTATATTGAACATAAGGCATATACCGTGTCATCCTTGTCCAGTTCAATATTCGGCCCATAGACATTTATCTTGTTACGCAGGATGGGTAAATTCCATCTAGGTCACTCATGTCCCTTAGCATGCTTCATGGAGTACCCATTAACTGTCTTTATGGTCATCAAATTACGGATAACGTTTGATCAGCAATAAGGTACTCGACTCTACATCTAGGGTCCATAGTGGTTTCAGGTCGAAGGGTGGTATACACCATTATCACCATGAGAATAACTTATGACACTTTGCATAACATTCTATATAGTATTCTCATAGCGGGTCAATCCAGTATAAATATTACTCTTAATATTCATACCTATGTTTAAGACTTGATAACTCCTTATCCATGATCCATGAGATGTGATCATCAGTCTATATACATAATAGTCTTAATGCTTTAATGTTATCCCACTTCACAATAAAGCTCGACTACGGATACTTTAAGAATAATGTCCTTATGTTTAATGTGATCTCATGATTAAGTCATACTTGATACATTAAACGGACTATCTATTCTAGGGACTTTATTAAACAAACATAATAAAGAAAAAAACTTTTATTATTAATAAATAATTCGATACAAGTACCAAAAGTACTGGCCTCTAGGGCTTACACCAACACAAATCTCTATAATTAACACACATTCGAACTTTGCCATCCTTCTTAGAAACATGTACAATAATGGGCACCCATTGAGGATACTCAGAAGTAACAAGGAAACCAACATCAATTTGATTCTGAACCTCCTCTTTGATCTTAACAACCATATCATAATGAGCTTTTCTCAACTTCTGCTTAATTGGCGAACACTCTGGCTTTAATGGTAATCTATGCTCTACAATATCAGTATCAAGACCTAGCATATATTGATAAGACCAAGCAAACACATCCACATATTCTCTGAGAAGCTCTACCATCCTCTTCTTAATATTCGAACGAAGTAGTTCCCCAATCTTGACTTCTTTCTTGTTCTCTTCAGAACCCAAATTAATCACTTCCAATGGCTCGTTATGAGGCCGAATGGTCTTCTCCTCGTTGTAGTGGGGTTTTTTGTTACCTTTAGGTTTATTGACTAAACCAAAAGTCAACATACAATTCGAGTCGCCACCGCACTTTTATTTGTCCAAAGGAAAGGCTAAAAAGCGAACAAAATCCAAGTAAGAAGTTTTTCAAATCAAAAACTAATAAAAATGTTAGAGATCTAGGTAGGGGGGTTGGTTATGAAATGGGAAGTTTTTACGCACCCAAAATATCCTTAGTACTCTAAGGGAACCTCTTTTTGCAAATATGTGTTGTAGGTTGGTATTTGTGAAAAGATTTGTGCAAAAGATTGGAGGGATGATAAGAGAATGGATTATATTTACAAATTTTGTTGTTTGAATGGATGAACCCATTGCCTACGTACCATCACAAAGGAGGATCAAAACCTCGTAGTTCGTGGTAAAAATTTCAAAGATTGGTGAATTAATTTTAATCAAAAGCCTTAAGGTCTTTTGTTATCAAAGGGAGAAAACTCAACCTAAACCAACAATCCACCATGTGAGGAAGGCTTCAACATGCTAGTGAGGGGTTAACCCTATAATAAGCATGGAAGGCTTATAATCCAACACTAAGGATGAGGTGAGATTTACATCAACCACTATGATAACTCAAACCTATGACTAATGTTTTTGAAAATATTTTAACATGTAGCCATTGGAACCGCAAAACAACTTGAAATGAGTTATATTTACAAGTTAGATTTATTTACAAAATGAGGTCAAAGTTGGATTAAAGTTTATTTACAATGAGTATTTATGAAAAGAGTTTTGAAAAGTCAAAGGCATAAGGCCTAGGTTTCTAATTTGAAATAAAGTCAAAGTTTTGAAAATGATTTTTGGCTTGGTTAGAGTGGGGAGAAGAGAGAAAGGCTATTCCTAAAGCATACAAAGATAAGAGGGGAAAGATAACCCTTGGAGTTCCTTTTCTTTGAGTCATAGAGATGACTCAAGATGCTCCTTTCCTTTGGACTTAGCACACAAACAATAAATCAATAATTTGAATTCAAGCTACTAGGATCTCCATTTGGCTTGGCTCTTAACTTGGCTACTCATGACAATGGTCCTCTTTTCACAATCTTAAGATGGTATCCCTATCACACAAAAGCAAACATCAAAAAGCTCACAACACAATAAAGGGAGTGGACAAAGAATAAGTTTGAGGAGAAGTCCTTTGAGGTCAACTTTGAATTTTAGCATTCTAAAGGCATGAGGCCTAGTTGCTCTTCAACACATTTGCATTCTAAAGGCATGAGGCCTAGTTGCTCTTGAACTCCTTTAAGCATGGGTAAATCCTAATTCTAAGTCCTTTCTCCCTTTTGCATTTTGGTTCACATCAAAACAAACACAAACAACACAAAATGGCAATATATTTATATACAATAATGGGCTCAAATGAGCAAAAGAAAAATGACATAAACATAAAATATGTGCTCAAGTGAGCAAAGATGAAAATCAAGATGAATAATGAGCAAGAAATAAATGACATTAAAAGTAAATGACAAGAATTTAAAGGCTCAAATTAAAGTTAGTAGTTAGTAAGGTTATGTTAGCTTGTCATAAGACAATGTAGCGCTATGTTAAGCAATCGTAAGTGGACTAATGTAGTAGTCACACCTATCTGAGGCCGGTCAATAAGAATATAGGCAAAGAACAAAAGTTAGAGGTCATGACTAGTAAGTCAAGCTCCAAAAACTTGCCATGCCAAACAAAAGGGGAAGGGCCTTATATTGACTTTTGGTTATTTGCTTGACCAAAAAGTAACCTATCTTTGACACAAAATAAATCACTTGATCATGGATCAAGTTGAATTTGGTTTGGATCAAAGAAGATTAAACTTCTATTTGTCAAGACCAACCTCAAGACTTTAACTCATGGGCCATTGAGGGAAAGAAAGGGATGAAGATGAAAGGGAAGGGGTAAAAAGTCAACAAACAATCCCAATTGATCAAGGGATAACTCATCCTTGATCAAATTCATTCATCTTTCTAAGTGATGATCCTTAAGGATTCTCAAACCACAAGATCCAATGCATTTGATCAAAGTTGAATCAATTCAACCTCAATCCACACCAAACAGAAGAGAAATGAATATAACAAGTCAAGAAGTCCACAATATTTTTTGGTATTTTTTGAATTAAAAGAAAATACAACTAAAAAATAAACAAACCAAATGGAACCTCAAATTCAATTCAAAGCACTTTCAAAAAGTCCAATTAAATTCTCATAGGTTTAACATAGTCAAACAAACTTTGACTAATTTCCTCATAAACTTTTGAAATCAGAAAGTAATTAAAGTCAATTAAAAACAACCAAAAATAGCATAATATGAATTAAAATCTCAAATAATCTCAAAATAAATAAGAAATTGTTGAGACTTTTTTTCATTGACTTATCATGATCCATAGATAATATGAAAATATTTTTGTATTTTTTAAAAGTCAGAAAGTATTTTAAAATGAATTAAAATCATTAAAAACCAATTAATTCATAAAAAATATCAAATGAAGTCACAAAAATAATTAAAAATCATAATATGAAACTATATTTTTCAAGAAAAAATTTAGAGTTGGTCTCATATTTTTCTGGCTTCAAATGAATTTTTGAAAATGAAATGAATTAACAGAAAATAAAAAGAAAATGAAATGAGCGAAAAAGCCTGAGCCACATGATGCAATTCATTAATTGACGTGGCAAGGATGTATGGCCTGGATCTGAGGACACACGCTAGGCTTAACTCAAACGCGCCACGAAACGAATTAAAGCAAGTAATTAAAACGGGCGTGCACGATTAGATCATGGAAGGGAGATCCAATGGCCATAAGCAAGCACACGTGGTGGTGGTGGTGGTGGAAACCACCGTTTTCTCCAGCCAGACACACAAACTCCGACCAAAAGTTGCAGAAAACAAATCTCAATAAAAATGGAAAACAAGGATATGGAAATGAAGCTCGTGTGATGTAGATCATCACTGTACCTGTAACACCCAGAATATTGTTAGATTAATTTAAATATTATTTTAATATGATTATTTGAAGGTAAAATGAATTATTAAATAATATTGGGAATTATTATTATTATTATAGATGTTATTTATTTTAATAATAATTAAATAAATTAAATAAATGGAATATGAAGAGTGGAAGGGTAAAAGTGGAATTGGATAAAAGAGGCCAAGGTGAGAACTCAGAGTGTTTTCACGTATTTTTGCCTCAGAGTCAGAGAAAGGGAGAAACGCTGAAGAGAAAGAGAAGGAAGAGGAAAAGGCCAAAGATTGCTCAGAACTTCCTTCAATCCAAAGAGGTAAGGGGTCTGAACCTTATTAAACGATAATATGCGAGCAAATTCATGATATATGTTGGATTGTTGATGGATTTTGGGGATTTTAGGGAGATTGGGAAAGTTTGGGGTTTTGATGGAAATTCTCCGATCTGTGAGTTTTGTTGAGTTATATGCTTAGAAGCCCGCGCGTCCACTGTTTCCGCACTTAAAATCTTATTTATGCACATAACAGCCAAATGACGTTCGCCATTATGCCTTTGGCGCTCGCCATTTGGGCTTTTTTTCCAGAATAAGAGCGTTTAACGCTAATGGCGTTCGCCATTAGCCTAATGGCGTTCGCCATATCAGTTTGACGGACAGATTTCGCGTTTTAAACTCCCAGATGTGATATCGTTGTAATGTTGTTGTTGTTTTGTTGAGTTGTATGTCATGCTATTAATGATGATGATAACATGACTATATGATGCTGTTGTTGCTATGTTGATTATGATGCATGTTTGGTGTGCATGCATTCATGAAAGGCCGATGCCTAGTGATGAACGGACTGAGTTCCAATGATGTTGTTGACTCCGGGCTTGTGGAGAGGCTTGGTTCCTTGCGGGGAACTCGGATTCTGTGGTGATGAATCTGGGAGTGGTGATCCTGTAGTTGGTCACAAAATGGGTATACCGAGTCGTGTTGAGTCATGCATGGGTGTGTGCATTGCATTTGATATGTTGTTTTGTTGATGTTCATGAGTATGTTGATTATGATGATTATGATGAGCTGTGTTGGCATATGTGAAATATATTTATGTTTATATTTCTGTCGTTATATTATTATTTAATAATGTAATTCTCACCCCTTCTGCATGTGTTTATGTTCATCTATGATGAGCAATGTGCAGATAAAGAGGAGTAGCTATTGTTGAGGTTTGAAGAATAAGTGTAGAGTTATTCTACAGAGTCGAGTCAAATGCTCTGGTCATGTGACACCGGGGTTATGGGATTCGATAGATAATTGGTTATTATTTACGTTGTTTATGATGACTAATATGTTGAGATGCTTTGTTGAGATAATGTTGAAACATTATTATGAATTGTTATATGATGAATGATAATATTGTGTTGTTGTCCGCTGCGAAGTTTTAATAAAATAAATAATATGTTTTATGTTGTGATGCGATAAGTGTTATGTTGTAAGAAATGTAAACTCTTCTACATGTTGTACTCTGATAATTTATTTAAATATGTCGTTTGGGTAGAAGGGTGTTACATTAGTGGTATCAGAGCCTAGTCAGTCCAGTCGAGTCATAATGTGATGTTTTCCCTGTTGGTCGATTAGTGTAAATGACACTGGTGCTACTCATTCGTTTATTTCGTATGAGTGTGCGACCAGGATTGGTGTGATTATGTCGTCCCTAGGCGGAAGTATGGTGATAGATACTCCTGCTAATGGTTCTGTGAAGACTTCTGTTGTCTGTCGAGGTTGTCATTTGACGATCTTTGAGAGAGAGTTCGTGATTGATTTGGTGTGCTTACCCTTGCACCAAATTGATATTATTCTGGGAATGAATTGGCTAGAATTCTATGGCGTGTTTATCAACTGCTATAGGAAGACGGTGCGGTTTTCTGAAGTTGGTGAGAATGATGAGGCAAGATTTCTATCTGCTAGGCAGGTGGGGGATTTTGTGAAAGATGAAGCTCAGATATTCGCTTTATTTGCGTCTCTGCAAGCGGATAAGAAAGTGGTGAGTGTAGATTTGCCTGTTGTCTGTGAATTTCAGGATGTGTTTCCGGAGGATGTAAGTGATTTACCTCCCGAACGTGAAGTCGAAGTTGCCATTGACTTAGTACCAGGTACGAGTCCAGTGTCGATGTCTCCTTATAGAATGTCGGCAACTGAATTAGTTGAATTGAAGAAGTTGTTTTGGTGGGCTGGTATGAAAAGAGATGTTGCTAAGTTTGTGTATGCCTGTTTGACTTGTCAGAAGTCAAAGATTGAACATCAGAAACCGGCAGGTATGATGCAACCTTTGAAGATTCCTGAATGGAAGTGGGATAGCATTTCCATGGATTTTGTGACGGGATTGCCGAGGACGGTGAAAGGTAATGATTCTATTTGGGTGATTGTGGATCGATTGACTAAGTCGGCGCATTTCTTGCCGATGAAGATTAATCACTCTTTAGAGAAGTTGGCAGAGTTGTATATTGAGGAGATAGTGAGGCTGCATGGTATTCCATCCAGTATTGTGTCTGATAGAGATCCCAGATTTACTTCTAGATTTTGGGAAAGTTTGCAGAAGCGTTGGGGACTAAGTTGAGGTTGAGTTCAGCTTATCATCCTCAGACTGATGGTCAGACTGAAAGAACTATCCAATCCTTGGAGGATTTGTTGAGAGCTTGTGTGTTGGAGCAGAGTGGTTCTTGGGATAGTTATTTGCCGTTGGTGGAGTTTACTTATAATAATAGTTTTCATGCTAGTATCGGTATGGCTCCATATGAAGCATTGTATGGTAGGAGGTGTAGAACTCCATTGTGTTGGTATGAACCAGGTGAGAGTGTGGTACTCGGACCTGAGATTGTGCAGCAGACGACTGAAAGGGTTAAGATGATTCAGGAGAAAATGAAGATTTCTCAGAGTCGTCAGAAGAGTTATCATGATAAGAGGAGGAAGGCACTTGAGTTCCAAGAAGGAGATCATGTGTTCTTGAGAGTTACTCCGACGACAGGTGTGGGTAGAGCTTTAAAGTCTAAAAAGCTTACTCCGAGGTTTGTGGGTCCGTATCAGGTTTTGAAGAGGGTTGGGGAAGTGGCGTATCGGATAGCTTTACCGCCATCGCTTTCTAATCTGCATGATGTGTTTCATGTATCTCAGTTGAGAAAATATATTGCGGATCCTTCGCATGTTGTTCAGTTGGATGATATCCAGGTGAGGGATAAAAATTGACCGTTGAGGTGTTGCCAATTCGGATAGATGACCGAGAAGAGAAGACCCTGAGAGGTAAGAAGATTGCTCTAGTGAAAGTTGTTTGGGGAGGTCCAGCTGGTGAGAGCTTGACTTGGGAGCGTGAAGATCAGATGAAGGAGTCGTATCCAGCTCTATTTGCTTGAGGTATGTTTTCGAGGACGAAAACTTCTAAAGTGGGGGAGAGTTGTAACACCCAGAATATTGTTAGATTAATTTAAATATTATTTTAATATGATTATTTGAAGGTAAAATGAATTATTAAATAATATTGGGAATTATTATTATTATTATAGATGTTATTTATTTTAATAATAATTAAATAAATTAAATAAATGGAATATGAAGAGTGGAAGGGTAAAAGTGGAATTGGATAAAAGAGGCCAAGGTGAGAACTCAGAGTGTTTTCACGTATTTTTGCCTCAGAGTCAGAGAAAGGGAGAAACGCTGAAGAGAAAGAGAAGGAAGAGGAAAATGCCAAAGATTGCTCAGAACTTCCTTCAATCCAAAGAGGTAAGGGGTCTGAACCTTATTAAACGATAATATGCGAGCAAATTCATGATATATGTTGGATTGTTGATGGATTTTGGGGATTTTAGGGAGATTGGGAAAGTTTGGGGTTTTGATGGAAATTCTCCGATCTGTGAGTTTTGTTGAGTTATATGCTTAGAAGCCCGCGCGTCCACTGTTTCCGCACTTAAAATCTTATTTATGCACATAACAGCCAAATGACGTTCGCCATTATGCCTTTGGCGCTCGCCATTTGGGCTTTTTTTCCAGAATAAGAGCGTTTAACGCTAATGGCGTTCACCATTAGCCTAATGGCGTTCGCCATATCAGTTTGACGGACAGATTTCGCGTTTTAAACTCCCAGATGTGATATCGTTGTAATGTTGTTGTTGTTTTGTTGAGTTGTATGTCATGCTATTAATGATGATGATAACATGACTATATGATGCTGTTGTTGCTATGTTGATTATGATGCATGTTTGGTGTGCATGCATTCATGAAAGGCCGATGCCTAGTGATGAACGGACTGAGTTCCAATGATGTTGTTGACTCCGGGCTTGTGGAGAGGCTTGGTTCCTTGCGGGGAACTCGGATTCTATGGTGATGAATCTGGGAGTGGTGATCCTGTAGTTGGTCACAAAATGGGTATACCGAGTCGTGTTGAGTCATGCATGGGTGTGTGCATTGCATTTGATATGTTGTTTTGTTGATGTTCATGAGTATGTTGATTATGATGATTATGATGAGCTGTGTTGGCATATGTGAAATATATTTATGTTTATATTTCTGTCGTTATATTATTATTTAATAATGTAATTCTCACCCCTTCTGCATGTGTTTATGTTCATCTATGATGAGCAATGTGCAGATAAAGAGGAGTAGCTATTGTTGAGGTTTGAAGAATAAGTGTAGAGTTATTCTACAGAGTCGAGTCAAATGCTCTGGTCATGTGACACCGGGGTTATGGGATTCGATAGATAATTGGTTATTATTTACGTTGTTTATGATGACTAATATGTTGAGATGCTTTGTTGAGATAATGTTGAAACATTATTATGAATTGTTATATGATGAATGATAATATTGTGTTGTTGTCCGCTGCGAAGTTTTAATAAAATAAATAATATGTTTTATGTTGTGATGCGATAAGTGTTATGTTATAAGAAATGTAAACTCTTCTACATGTTGTACTCTGATAATTTATTTAAATATGTCGTTTGGGTAGAAGGGTGTTACAGTACCAATGGATTTCCTTCAATCTTCCTATATTGAGAGAAAGATGAAGGAGAAAATCATGGTGTCCGCATGGATTGTTCATGAAATGGCAAATTAAATGCATCAAAAGCTTGCCTCAAGTATGAGGACTTCAGAGAACCACTAACACGCAAGAAATCTACATTGAATTAGGAGTTTCAGATCCAAAAAGTTTGAGATTATACCTTTGAGTTGATGAACTTCTGGCCACGAATTCTCCAAGATCTTTGCTCCTCTTTGATCCCTGGATGTATGGAAGATGATTGGCTAAGGAATCTAGCTTTGAAACTTAGCTAATGCTACTGAATTTCAAGCTCGAAAATCTGAAAAATTATGAGTGATTCCTTTGGTGAGGGTTATGGTTTCAGTGCAGCAGCATATGGGATCTCCAAAAGGTTATGAAATGAAGCTCATGAGGTGTTTATTTATAGCTGAATGTATCAGATCATCACACTTTGTTCATGTGCATGGAAAATGGAATTTGATTGCATGGGCCTTTGTGGGCGTGTGAGAGGCCCATGAATGACTGCAGAAGCTTGCTGAGTTCACATGAAAGGCATTTTGGTCGTGCACAATGGATGGGAAATGCTTGCATACCAAGTTATAACATAAAATATCCAAAATGCACATACATGAAAATAAATTCGAAACTCCCAAATGGTAGACCCCAAGGACTATTGTGAGTAATGGTTGGAAAGCTATTGACATAAGGAACGAAAGTAATTCTGGTAAAAAATCATTTGGCATGTGAAAATTGATCAAAACTGGCTGGGAAAATTCAAGTACAAAACATGTTCAAATCATTTTGAAAAAGTTCACCAAAAGTAAGCTTGATCAAACCCCTTTTTCCTCATGATACATACTTCAAATGAAAACATCTCCAACATAAAAGTTATAGATCTTTTCAAGATGTTCAATATAGACTCAAATTTTGCATCATTTGGATTTTTTGTGACAAAGTTATGGGAATTTGAATTTGGGTACTTTTTCAAATTCAATAAATTAGGTCCAAGATAACTTATAATGTTTTGCATTATCAAATGTATTGAGTTTAGGATTATGAAATTTTGTCCAACATAACATTTGAGTTAGACACCTCAAGCTTTCCAATGCCTTTGGTCTCACCCCAAAATCATAAAAATTAAGGAAGTTATGCCCTTGGCAAGTTGACCCAAAATTAGGGTTTCAGTCAAAATGACCTATAATGTTTTGAAATTAATTATGACCTTAAAAGCTTCAAATGGATTTTTTATGAACCTGAAATTTTTTTATATTGTTATTAGGAACATTTTTTCTCTTGGGGTCATCTTCATTTGACAAATACATCAAAAGTTATATCTCATTGATCCTCAGCTTAGTTAGATGACTTGACTGGTCAACTTTTCAAGGCCAAACTTCCAATCTTGATGAATAAATGATTGAGGGGCCTAAAATAGGCTCATATATGCATAAAATGATAAGTGAAATAACTTCCCTTGATTAAATTTGATCATAGGTTGAGATTGCTTCATGGGCAAGGCGCAGTCAAAGCACAGTGAAATTAGGGTTTCCTTGGGAAACAATCTTCAAGCCCTTTGGGTTATCTTGATAAAATTGGAAAATTGAGATACTTGGGAGACATAATTATGATTAGGAACTTTGTGGAGTATTTTCATGCTTTTTCTCATCTTCATCTAGCCACTGTATTGGGCTTAGGAGCCTCCTAGGAGCATTGTGGAGCACATGATCACTTGAGCTTCAAAACAAAAAGAGTTAGTGCCATATTTTTGTGCTTTTGGTTAGTAATCAAATAAGAAATACAATAATATACAATACAATCATGCTTGGTGATCTCAAAACACTCAAACAAGTCTCAACCTTAGGGTTAAGGAGCCAAACATGCTATGATCCTTGAGGCAATGCACTTGTGCAATAACATGATGCCATGAGGGATCTTAGGGTCAAAATTAGGGTATTACACTCATGCTAAAGCAAATGGAAATCTCATCAGGAATCTCTTCAGCATCTTATTCTTTCATTTCAAACACAGGGAATTCAAAGTTGGGATAGGGCATAGGTTCATTGTTTTTTATGGGTTTAACAGTCAATCTGCACAATAATTTTATGCTGAATTTTAGAATATGAACAAATAAACGCACATTGTGATGCAAATATAAAAAGTGATTATTATTATTATCTTGGTTTTTTATGTTACCATTTTTTCAAAAAAAAGCAAAAAGAGAAAACATAATATGGATAAACAAAATAACATTTTATTAATGATGATAAAATTTGAAATAAAGCCCACACAAACTCTCTTTCACCTTGGGCATAGTGAAAGGATTTTTGAAAATAACAAAACTATATTACTTTGACAAGTGAACAACAGAGGGAACATCAACAGCAGTACAATTCTGGCACATCAATCTGGGCATCACAAACTTTGACGCTTCTTGCTCTTGAACATCTTCCAGGATTGTAGCAGCGGCTTAATCTTTGGAGTGGTTAAAACCAACAGTGAAAAACTTCTTGGATACACTTCAAATCTCTATGGGTTGAACCCGCCGAGAAGCTTAAACCAACTTTGTTCTTGTTCTCAGCAAGTTCAACAACTTGACCCCATCCAACAACTTGACCCTTCTCTACAACTTGTTGGGCATCCTTCAAAGAAGTCATGGATGCCCCATTCTTCTTAACAGCCTTATCAACAATAGAAAGAGCTTAGAACAGAGTTCCCACAACTTCATCAACATCAATGTACAAGAATGAAGAAAGATGACTTACCAACATGGCATGTTCTCCACAAACAATCACTAACTTTCCATTCTTCAAAAATTTCAATTTTTGATGGAGAGTTGATGTTACTGCTCCAGCTTCGTGAATCCATGGACGACCCAGGAGACAACTATAGAAGGGATGGATATCCATCACTTGAAACGTAATCTGAAATAGGCACGAACTTATCTTTATCGGGAGATCAACTTCTCCAATCATAGTTTTCTTCTAGTCGTCAAAGGCTTTCACAACAACCCCATTAAACCTCATCAGAGCATCTTGATAAGAGATCTTGGACATAATAGAATTCGGCATAACATTCAGAGAAGAGTCAATGTCAACCAGCATAGTAGACAAAGCACCTTCTTGGCAATTCATGGAAATGTGCAAAGCCAAATTACGATCCCTCCCTTGCTCAGGAAATTCTTCATCACTAAAGCTCAGGTTGTTACACGCGGTAATGTTGGCCATAATGCCATCAAACTAACCAATTGTTACATCATAATCCATATAGGCTTGCTCCAATACCTTCTGCAAAGCCTCTTTGTGAGCTTCTGAATTCATCAGCAAAGATAAAATAGATATTTTGGACGAGGTGTGAAATGATTGATCCACCATATTGAATTCACTTATCTTAATTAACTTCAACAGTTCATCCTGATTAGGTTTCTGGTTCACACTGTTGGACTGGCCAGACTGCACAATAGGAATTTCCATCTAAGCCTGCTTACCTACCAAAGTATCTTCAATTCTTTTAGGTGCCACATAAGCAAATACTCGACCACTTCGGGTTACACCACTTACATCAGAAATATTCACAACAGAAGAAAGGGAAGGAATAGGGACTTCCTTTCCATCTTCCAACATGGTAGCATTGTATTTGTAAGGAACATCTCTATCAGATTCATAGGGTGTAGGATCCTTTAAACTAATAACCAAAGGAGAAACGACAGACTTTTGGATATTATAGGAAATCACAATTGGTTATGGGATATTGAAATGAGGAACTATGAAATTCACACCATGATCATCTTCATCCATATCTTTGGTAATCTGAATAAGATTCTCATCCAGCATCCCTTGCAATCTCTCTTCACTATAGCACACCCTCGAGGGTTTCTCAAACATAATCAACAAGAAACATGATTGTGCTCGTAATGACTCAGCTCACACAAAGTTTGATGCATCTCAACCAAGGATCTTCTAATTAAATTGACATCAAAAACAAGGTACTTCCCAGGACATCTCTCAACCATATTCACAGTTGCACCACCATGTTTAGGCAACGGATTGGCTTGCACATTAGAACCAGAGTCTTCAAAAGACAAAATACCACTTTGCACTAGTCTTCTCACTTCAGCTTTCAAAGTAAAATAGTTTTCAATGTCATGACCAGGTGCACCTTGATGGAATACACAATGATGATCAGATTTGTACCACCATGGAAGTTCCTTCGGAATAGCGGCAAAGTTCTAGTTTGTACCAAATTCTTTTGTAATAAAGTAGGAAGTAATTCCAGATAGGACATCGGAATGGGATCAAATTGTGCTTGTCTTGGGACACGGTTTTGTTGATTTTGTTGATGAGTATGTTGTTGAAAACGTGGTTGATAATTTGATGCTACTTGAACAATTGGAGCAGGATTAATAACTGGGGTAACCGACGCAACATGTTGATGACGTTGATTACTTCTCATAGATCTTATATGCTTCTCTTGTGAAATAGCATTAGCATCAAGTTATTTATTCATGTACAAACCATTCCCATACTTCCTAGAAATGTCAGAAGAACTACTCTCTTTCAATCGTCCCTCACATACACCTTTTTCTAGTCTCATTCCCATGTTGACCATCTCGGTAAAATCACTAGGAGCGCTTGCAACCATTCGGTCATAGTAAAACGGACTCAAAGTCTTCAAAAACAACTTTTTCATCTTTTTCTCTTCTAATAGAGGACTGATATGTGCGGCGATCTCGCGCCATCTCTGTGCATACTCTTTGAAGTTTTCCTTATCCTTTTGGAACATAGGCGGGGTTTATCTCGGTTCGGAACCATGTCAACTTTATACTTGTATTGACGAACAAAATCTTCTCTTAGATCATTGAAAGTACGGATTTGGGTGCTATCAAGTCCCATGTACCACTTCAAAGAAGCACCAGTCAAACTATCTTGAAAGTAATGAATCAACAATTGATGGTTGTCAGTTTGAGTCGATATCTTGCAAGCATACATCACCAAATGACTCAAAGGACAAGAGTTGCCTTTATATTTCTCAAAATACGACACTTTGAACTTATGAGCAATCTTCACTTTAGGAACTAAGCAAAAATTATGAGCATTATTTCCAAACAATTCTTTTCCCTTCAAAGCTTGAATATCCTTCTGCATTGCTTGAAAATGACCTTGAAATTCATCCATCCTTTCATAGACACCAACATTTTCACTCTGATTAGCATGGAAAATAGGTTATTCCATATAAGGAGCAGCATGGACCATGAGAGGTGGCACAGATATAACAGGAGGTGTTAAAACAAGATTTTGATTCTGCAATATATCTCTAAGTTAACAAAGAATGAAACAATTTGGTACCCTAATAATTTTATTAAGTGTGTAGGATTCTAAGTTTAAATGATTTTGAGGAAATGGATATCTGGCATCTGACGTAGTTAAGAAAAGCCGATCCATCACAAAGAAATCAAATATGACTCTGAACAAGAACACATCTGAAGAGAAATCACCTGAAGAATTTGAACGCTGAAGTTCAAACTCTGATATCTGAAGACTACAAGTGATATTTGAAGACTGCTAGTGATATCTGAAGACTGCAAGTGATATCTGAAGATTGCTAGTAATATCTAAAGATTGCAAGTGATATCCAAAGACTTCTAGTGATATCTGAAGACTGCAAGTGATATTTGAAGACTGCTAGTAATATCTGAAGACTGCAAGTGATATTTGAAGACTGCAAGTGATATTTGAAGACTGCTAGTAATATCTGAAGACTGCAAGTGATATCTGAAACTGCAAATGATATTTAAAGACTCTGAAAGAGATATCTGAAGTCTACAAGAGATATCTGAACTCTAACTCTGAAGACTCTGATCACGTTCACTTTGATACATGCTTAATACATCACCTGATCAAAAACTTAAGCTGGAAGTATTCTAATTCGAGCACAATTCCTTTTTAAGGAAACTATGGATTATGTTCGAAGACTGCACGAAATCTCCATTGATTTCCCTCCAACGGTATAATCTCAAAGTGATATATAAAGGCCTCCTCACAACTTGATGAATAGAACAACTTGATACAACGAAATAACTTTTCTACAACAACATTCTCATACTGTAGATATTCTCACTATCATTGTTGTAAGAAATAGCTTCCGTACAAGAATTGTTGCTCAATATTGTGTGGTTGTGTTTCATAGTTCCTTAAAGTGTGTTTATACTGCTTATCTAAAAGCATCTAGTCAAACACTTGTATTCCGGAAACTCTTTGTAATTCCTCAAGTGACTTATTTAGGTCTATAGACTTGAGAGGTCTAAGAGGTTGTTAAACTCTTAGACGCTTTTGTAATTTGTTGAGATTATTGGATTACGTCCTTATTGAAGGCGAAATCATCTTGGCCGGGTGGACTGGAGTAGATTTGATTTTCAAGCGAACCAAGATAAACTCTTTGTGTTGTTAGTATTTTTTTTGTGTGGTGTTGCAAAAGTTTTTAACTATTGTGAAAAAAATTCAAACCCCCCCTTTCTTGTTTTTCTCTACCTTCAATTGGTATTAGAGCTTTGGCTATGTTATTGATTTTTGAATCAAACACTTAACCGTGTAGAGAGACCACGGGTGAGAAAAACTTCATGGCTAACACAAATGAAAGAGATAGCTACAATGCAAAACCTACAGTTTTTAATGGAGAAAAATTTGACTACTTGAAGGACAGAATTGAACGTTCTTTCCTAGGCTACGATGTTGATCTCTGGGATATTGTTAGAAATGGTTATGAACCACCCATTTTTGAAACTAGTATTTCTATTCCAAGAAGCAAAATGAGTGATGGTCAGAAGCGTGATTTCAAGAATCACCATAAAGCAAGAACCATTTTTGTTAAACGTTATTTCCTACAACGAGTACGAGAAGACAACCAATAGGGAAACAACCAAAGAAATTTTTGACTCCTTGGAAATGATGAATGAAGGCAACAATCAAGTTAAAGAGACTAAGGCTCTGGCCTTAATTCAGGAGTATGAAGCCTTCAAAATGGAAGATGATGAAGTTGTTGAAGTGATGTTCTCAAGGTTCCAAACCTTGGTTGCAGGACTCAAGGTTCTGGACAAAGGATATACTACATCAGATCATGTCAAGAAGATAATCAGAAGTCTTCCCAAGAAGTAGAGCCCTATGGTTACTTCTCTAAAGTTATCCAAGGATCTAAACAACATAAGTCTCAAAGAACGTATCAACTCTATCAGAAGTCATGAAATAGAGCTTGAAGAAGATGAACCTCAGAAGAAAAGAAAATTTGTTGCTCTAAAGTCTAGATCAGAAAGAAGAAAGACAGAAAGGAACAAAGCCTTTTAAGCCGAAGAGGAAGAAGATGATGACTCTGAGAATGAAGAGTCTGATGATGATGAAGAATGATCTCTTCTTTCCAAAAGAATCAAACAACTCTAGAGAAAAATACGAAACAACTTCAGGAGGCCCAAACAGAAGGGATACCGTCCAGATTCAACCTCCAGATGCAGACCCAACAAGGAAGTAACATGTTATGAATGTAAAGAGCCTAGACACTACATAAATGAATGTCTAAAGCTAAAGAAAGACAACTCCAGAAAGGAAAGCTTCATGAAGAACTCATTCAAAGCAAAGAAGAAAGGACTCATGGCAACATGGGACAACTCTGGATCTGAAGCTTCAGAACCTGATTTTGAAGAGGAGCAAGCAAACGTAGCATTCATGGCCACTACCTCTGGAAGTTCATCTGAAGTAAAGTCTGACTCTGAAGAGGTATTCTTTGACTTTTCTCGTTTTGATCTGGAAGCCTGTTTGTCAGAGTCTCTGAGCTTATATCAGAAGCTTCGACAGGAATTCAAGAGCCTGAAAAAGGTTCATGAAGAAACTGTTGAAGAGTGTGATAAGCTTGAGAAAGAAGTTTTTGAACTTAAAGAGAATAATTTTATTCTTGAAAGAGAAAAAGTTTTTTCAACTAAGAAATGTTCAAAACTTGAGGAAACTCTTTCTAAAGCTCCACCTACGTCTGACACTATCATATACAAATATGAAAAAACTTTTCAGAAATTCCTGAACAACGACCTAGAAAGAAGAAAAATGGCTTATATAATCTATGGTGTAATTCATAATAGAAAAAGAGAAATTGGTTATGACTCTGATGAAGATGATCTGAAACCTTCTATAGAAAACAAATCAAAATCTCTTTTTTCTTATCATTATACACCTGCACAGACACAAAAGTTCTATAATGCTAGAAAACCTAAAGTTTTTAGAAACTCTGGGAGAACTAATCCTAAAGGACCCAAAAGATTCTGGGTACCAAAAGATAAAATAGTGTATGTTGCAGATATCCTATGCAACAGAGTTGAAACATCAGTCATGGTACCTGGACTCTGGATGCTCGCGACACGTGACGGGAAGAAAGCATATGTTCCAAGACCTGGAACTTAAAGATGTTGGTTTCGTAGGCTTTAGAGGAAATAAAAAAGGAAGAATCAGAGGATCTGGAACAGTTGGTAACAAATCTCTTCCCTCTATTTCTGATGTCCTTTATGTTGAGGGATTGATGCATAATTTGTTATCCATAAGTCAATTAAGTGATAACGGTTATGATATTATCTTTAATCAAAAAACATGCAAAGCTGTTAATCAGAAGAATGGCACATCATTTTCACTTGAAAGAGGAAAAACAACATTTATAAAATAAAACTTTCAGATTTGAAAAACCAAAAGGTAAAGTGCTTTATGTCTACTAATGAAGAGCAATGGGTGTGGCATGGACGCTTAGGTCACATTAGCCCGAGGAGGATTTCTCATCTAAATAAACTTGAGTTAGTCTGAGGCCTACCTAAGATAAAGTTTTCTTCAGATGCTCTTTGTGAAGCATGTCAGAAAGGGAAAATTTCTAAAACCACTTTCAAAACAAAAAATGTTGCGTCCACCTCTAAACCTCTGGAACTTCTACACATTGATCTTTTTGGATCTGTTAAGACAGTGTCAGACAATGGTAAGAAGTATGGACTTGTCATTGTTGTTGACTACAGTCGTTGGACATGGGTGAAATTCTTAAGGCACAAGAATGAGTCACATTCTGTGTTCATTATTTCTGTTCAAAAGTGCAAAATGAATTTGACTCTAAGATAATCAGAGTCAGAAGTGACCATGGTGGCGAATTTGAAAACAAACTTTTTAAAGAACTTTTTGTCTCTAATGGAATATCCCATGATTTATCTTGTCCTAGAACTCCACAATAAAATGGAGTTTTAGAAAGGAAGAATAAGACTCTCCAAGAAATGGCAAGAATCATGATCAATGAGACTAATATGGCTAAGCACTTCTTGGCAGAAGCTGTGAATACATCATGTTACATTCAGAATAGAATCTCTATTAGACCTATTCAGGAGAAGACTCCTTATGAAATGTTTAAGGGAAGAAAACCCAACATTGCTTATTTTCATCCTTTTGGATGCTCTTGTTTTATCCTGAACACTAAAGAAAATCTGAACAAGTTTGACTTTAAGGCACAAAAGTGTATCATGTTGGGATACTCATAACATTCTGAAGGATATAAAGTATACAATACAGAAACATAAATTATGGAAGAATCAATTCATGTCAAATTTGATGACAATCTTGACTCTGAAAAGTCAAAGCTAGTTGAGAAATTTGCAGATCTAGAGATCACACTTGCAGGTTATGATGAAAAGACAAATGATTATGAAGAAGCTGAAAGAGGAACTTCAAAAGCACCTGAAAGCACAATCAATCATAAAAGACAGAGAAATAGGAAGAATGTTTCTGAAGAACTGATTCTGGGAAACAAGGAGGAACCTGTCAGAACAAGATCAAGATTCAAAGTCTCTGAAGAAACACTTTTGGGACTAGTATCTCTGATAGAGCCAACATCCTGTGAAGAAGCTATTCAAGATAAAGAATGGATTCTTGCAATGAAGGAAGAACTTGATGAGTTTTCCAAAAATAATGTTTGGGATGTTATACCAAGACCCAAGGAAACCCATGTGATTGGAACTACATGGGTCTATAGAAACAAGCTAAAAGAAAAGGGTGAAGTTGTTAGAAACAAAGCATGGCTGGTGGCACAAGGTTATAGTCAACAAGAAGGGATTGACTACAATGAAACCTTTGCTCCAGTCGCGAGGTTAGAATCTATTCGTCTCCTTGTATCCTATGTTGTTAATTATTCTTTTAAGTTATATCAAATAGACGTCAAAAGTGCGTTTCTAAATGGTTACATTTCTGAAGAAGTGTATGTCCAACAACCTCCTGGCTTTGAAAACTCAAAACTTTCAGAACATGTTTTCAAACTTAAGAAATCTCGTTATGGTCCGAAACAAACTCCCAGAGCTTGGTATGAAAGACTTAGTTTATTTCTTCTAGAAAATGATTTTATTATAGGAAAAGTGGATTCCACACTCTTTTGAAAAAATATAAAAAACGATCTTATGATTTGTCATATTTATGTTGATGATATAATATTTGGTTCGGCTAACCCCTCTGTTTGCTAAGAGTTTTCTAAGTTAATGCAGGCTGAATTTGAAATGAGCTTAATGCAAGAACTAAAATTCTTTCTGGGCATTCAAATCAATCAAACATCATAAGCCACGTATGTCTACAAAGTAAATACATAAAAGATCTTCTGAAGAAATTTGACATGTCAGAAAGCAAGCCAGCCAAGACTCTCATGCATCCTACTTGCATTCTGGAGAAGGAAGAGGTAAGTCAAAAGGTTTGTCAGAAACTCTATTGTGGTATGATAGGTTCTCTCCTTTATCTGACTGCTTCTCGTCTAGATATATCATTTAGTGTTTGTCTATGTGCTAGATTTCAGTCAGATCCAAGGGAATCTCACTTAACCGTTGTTAAGAGAATCCTTAGGTATCTGAAAGGAACTCCTAACCTTGGCTTGATGTATAAGAAAACATTATAGTACAAGCTTTTTGGGTATTTTGATGCAGATTACGCTGGAGATAGGTTAGAACGCACAAGTACATCTCAGAACTGTTAGTTTCTAGGAGGAAACCTCATCTCATGGGCAAGCAAAAGACAACCAACCATTGCATTGTCAATTGTAGAAGCAGAGTACATCTCAGCTTCACTTTACAACACTCAGATGCTCTAGATGAAGAATCAGCTTGAGGACTTTCAGATTTATGAGAGTAACATTCATATCTTTTATGATAATATTGCTGCTATCTACTTAAGTAAGAATCCAATTTTACATTACAGAGCGAAGCACATAGAAATTAAACACCACTTTATTAGATATTATGTTCAAAAAGGGATAATTTTTTAAAATTTATAGATACAGACCATCAATGGGTTGATATCTTTACAAAACCCTTAGTAGAAGATAGATTTCTTTTCATTCTGAAAAATTTAAATATGGCAGATTGCCCAGAATGACTCTGAACATATGTTTCTCATCTCTGATGTTAAATTAGACTCTGACTCAAGCATATGTGTTTATCAGATTTTGGTTTTGATACTTCTACAAGCTAGAAGATATCTTTATTAGAAACATCTCTAGTCAGAAACCTTTTGGTATTCTTGACCCCAGAAACATCAACACGTGGTGCCTCAAACGCGTGGCTCTAGATCTTCTAGACGCTTGTCTAGCTTAGAGTTCAAAAGCCAAACTGTTGAGATCCCTTGAGCAGTGTGCATATCTTGAGATTAGACATCCATCATTAGCTGCATTTAATTCTTCCCACGCTTTTCAAGACTCAGTTTTTAGCAAATCATTAATTTTCATGTTAACGCTGTCATTTTGCATATTTTGAACGTGTGTATATATACTTCCACAATTCCCATATTCACACTTTTACTACTCACAACTTACACAAACCCATAAACTCAACTTCTCTTAAATCTTCTCTATAACTGATCTTCACAACAACACATGAATCCTTAACAACAACAAGTTTTTGAATACTCCCAAGAGATGAACGCCCTTGAACAAGTTGAAGCTTCACAACAAGTTGCAACCCCTACTGCTTCTCCTTTAACGAACTCATATCAAGAACCCCATGTTCTTGATCGTCCCCCTCACAACAACCTTGCTACTCCATTTGAAAAGGTTGAAGTCCTTTGTGAGTTGTTCGTCGATTTTGACAACCTCAAGGAAAATGGAATGGATTTAACACAAGAGCTGGAAAATCAAGGGTGGGATAACTACTTCAATCGTCTATATGGCCCCATCTACACATTCTTGTTGAAGGAATTCTGGAGATTCGTTGATTGCAATGATCATTGCATTGTGTCTTACGTTCTGGGAATCAAGATGGTGATTACTGAGAAATCCATAGCAAAGCTTCAGAATATGGAAAAGGCTAGGGGAAGCAGAGTCTATAACATAAACCCTAGGGCTAAGTATATGTCCAAGGAAGTTATCCCCCACCATCTTCTCTTTGAACCCATAAGGGAAATCATCCAAGAACAAAGAGCTTCACTAGAATCTGAGAGTGTGGCTCAAGATCATTCTGGGAACCATTCATCATTATCCCTCTTCCAACTCCTCTGACTACATCAACACGGATCAGAAATGCATTCTCTATTGTCTACATAAAGGTCTGAAGCTAAATCTTCCGTCTCTCCTCTTCAAGTATCTCAGAGATTCCGTCAAAGAGACAAGGAACAACATGAAGCCCAGAAACTACATCCCTCCAGGAAGACTAATCTCATATGTTCTGATAGAGAGTGCTTTTGTGGACCATCTCATCTCTCTAAATCTAATGGAAGATGTCACTATGGACGTGGGGAAGCCTCTAAATACGAAGAATCTAAAGAGCATGGGCTTAATTGACAGAGTCAGAGTCAAACCCTCCAGACTTACATCTTGGGAAGCTCTGAAGGATCACAGAGAGCGAGCAGATAAGTTGTATCTTTTCTCAAAGATACATCCTCCAGAAGTCATCGCTTGCTACTTGCAGGATCTAGAAGCCCAAGGAATTGATATCTCTAGGTTCAGCTTGGACTGGCTCCCAGATCAACCCATCAACTTCCTGAAGAGAAAGAGGAAACCTTATGATAAGAAGAAGAAGAAGAGTCTCAAGCTGGGAGAATCTTCAGCGACTCAGAAGCAGCATGTGCCTCTGATCTCTTCAGCACCAAGTAAGTCCCCCATCTCAGAAGCTCATATCTCTTATGGTTCTAAGCAAATCACTTCATCATTACCTCAACCACCCCCCACACTCTCGACCACTATAACTACTTCCTCCACCTAACCCTTCACACAAACTACAACTCCCAGAGCAAAATCCAAATCTCAACAAACAATCTTACTCCCTTCCGCATCTGAACCAACACATTCTATACCCATCATTTCTGAACCAACTCCATCTGAACCCCTTACATCTGACCCTATCATATCTTCACCTCCACTACCTCAATTCAACCTCCACACAACATCCATCCCCATCTCTGAAGCCATAATGCTCAACCAACCTATATCACCCCTTTCCTCTAACCCCAGTTCCCCCCTTATTATGACCTAACATCCAACTCTGAACATTTTGGTCCAGATATCCCTGATCCAACCTCCCCAAACCATGAAGACCTTCAGGCCATAGCTGACTCTAGAAAGACTCAGTCGGTACCAGAACCTTCTGAAACCCTACCAGAACCCTCTGAACCCATTTATGAACCATCTGAACCCATTCATGAACTTTAAGAACCCACTCCTCAACCCTCTGAACCTGACCTCACCATACCTACCCTTGATGAGGCACTTGCTAAGTTCTCAAAGAGTTCCACTTCAAGACTTAAGAAGCTTTATGACGAATCCAGTGTTAGTGACAATCCTTCTGAAGTAAGGACTCACTGGAACGGGTTCATCTGGTGGATGACTTATGAAGTCTTCAAGCTGAAGGGCTTATCTGAACAAGTCAGAAATGACTATATCAAAAGTGCTAAAGAGAAGTTGGAGGATCGTCTAGCTAAGGAATCTGATGAGAAGGCGGAGAGAGAAGTTTTGGAGAAAGCAGCTGCTGAAACTCTTGTCAGGGAGGCAACTGAGAAAGCTGCTATAGAAGCTTAAGCCAGAGCAAAAGTTGAAGCTGAAGCAGCATTGGCCGCTGAAGCTGCTCAAAAAGCTATTGAAGACGCTGAGAAGACATCTGAGGTTGCTTTGACTCAAGGTGAGTCATCAACAACTGACCTCGCTCCTCTAGTCATCAAGACTCTGGAAGAGTTGTAGGAAGAACATTAACTAGTCAGAGTCAGACTCGACAAGTAGGACCAAGTCAACTCCAGCATACAAAATCTGCTAGCTGAGCTTCTTCAGAGGATGCCTCCTCCTCCAAACCCTTAGGCACTCTAGGACTCTTTTTGTTTTTCTGTGTTTTTTAAGTGTTTTTGCCTCTGAGGCTTTATCTTCTGTTTCCTTCTACTTTTGTAAAGTTTTTCTCTATCAATGAAAGTTTTACATTACTTACTTTTTGAGTCTAACAAAAAGGGGAAGAAATAAAATTCCTTTTGATGAAATAAATTATCTAACTCTCAGATATGCATTGCTTACATTCTGACACAATCACTGTGTAGTTGTGAAATTCTAGTTATCAGACTTTAGATGTCACACGGGTTGTTATGACATCCAATTCTGCACAGACAAGAATTATGCAGAACTTAAAAGTAAGTGCAGTAAATAACACAAGTAATTGTTTACCCAGTTCAGTCCAACATGACCTACATCTGGGGGCTACCAAGCCAGGGAGGAAATCCACTATCAGTAGTATTAATTCAAAGCTAAACTCACCCGTTTACAACTCTTCACTTAATCCCTACCCAATGCAATTTCAATCTTACTCTAAGATCAGAGTTCCTACTCACTCCCCCTCAATCACCTCAGTGATTACTACCTTTAATCAATATTAAAGACAATTTTGAAGTCACACTTCAAACAACTCTTGATTGTGCTTAACAGCTTTAATCAAGATACACAGCACTCACGCTTAAAAGCTTTGAGCGACACAACACTTACAACTCAATGAACACCATATGCCAAAGCAATCATCTACGTGATAATGGCTTGGCTTACAAGATATGTCTAATACAAGACTCACAAAAATACAGCAGTGAAGTATGATGGACACACTAAATCTTCACGCCTCAAATCCCCAGTTCTGAATGAAGGAACGACTTCCTTTTATATTGCAGTACTTGGGCCTTTGCACTTGTATTCTCCTGAATTTAAGGTCACCCGAGTTTCCCTAAATTCCACATCTAGGTTACTAACAAATAGGCTATTTGTTAGGTTCATTAAATGTAGCTTGGTTGTTGATTTCCTGTATTTTCTCTCAGCTGTTGAATCCCTGACGAATAGCCTGAGAAAAAGCTGAAACAGAAAACTGAACAACCTACAATATAGCATATGCTGTCAGGAATGAATGTCACGACATTCAGCTTGACATCAAGGATCATATGCTAAGTCTGTTTTTCCAGAAAACAGACTGTACAATTTTGCTGACCTGTATATGACCAAAATGACCATACTACAGTAACAGCTTACATTAATAAATGTCAAAGTATCCAATTTGACATTTACACATTTGGCCTTAAGTCAGTTCTGTTATCCTCTTGAAGAACAGACTAAGAAACATGCTGAAGTATAGCAGAACACCACTCTGTCTATTGTTCAGTATATGCTGTCCATGATGAATGTCATAACATCCAGTTTGACATTCATATAGTAGGCCTTATGCCAGGTCTGGTATTTCCTTGATAACCAGACTGCAAATGAATACTGAGCTCTAACAGAACACCAACTGTTCTATTCCTCAGTATCTGCTGACAGGGATGAATGTCACCACATCCAATTTGACATTCAATAAATCCTGTATTAGCTAATCCTGCAGTAAGTTACTCAGGTATGTCATGACATTAGTCAAGACATCAGAGTACAGTTAGATACTCTAACCTCCAATGCAGTTACACAAACGCCTTCACAACATGTCATGACATTAGTCAAGACATTAGAATCCAGCTAGTGTTTTATCATACAATGCAGCCAATTAAACACCTACAAACTCCCCCTTTGGCAAATTTTTGGCTAAAACACTTTGATCCCCATAACAGAGTTCATAGCAGCGGAATCACACATCTAGCAGGAAATAGACCTAGCTAATACACTCAGAGTGGCAGCACACTCACACACATGGAAGTTAAATAAAACTTCACATAACAACACACATACAGAAGTTAAATAAAAACTTCTAATTGCAACACACATACAGAGGTACAGAAGTTAAATAAAAACTTCAACACACATCAGCTGCAGGGGAGGGAATCTTCGAATCTGTCATGAAAGTCTGTTTTAACAGACCAATCTGTTGTCTGGGGTATCACCTGTTACTCCCCCTTTTTGTCAAAAATGTTGCCAAAGCCAACAACATAAACAGAAAAAATGACAGAATTACAGACTTGGTTTTACTTCACAGTTTCAACCAAGTTAGCACCCACATGATCTTGCTTCACAGCTTTGATCAAGTAATCACCCACTTTTGCTTTACTGTAGGTACAGCCATATCAGATGCCATGACTTTGTTTCTGACATCCAGAACCACTCCTGCATGAACAACATCCTTGAATTCCTGCAGGTGCATAGGCCTTCTGACGTTAGGGTGTCTCCTTACCCTCTTGTTTCCACACTTGTTGCAAGTGGCATAACTATGATCTGTTGACCAATCAGAGCATAGTTCCAATTGTTTAATAGGCAGAGATATTAAACAATACATCCCAAACATCAGTGGTTGCTATAAGTTCAAAGAGAGACATATTCCCAGTTTTCCCCTTAAGTTTTCAAACTGAGTAGCATCCAGAGCTTTTGTAAATATGTCAGCCAGTTGAAGTTCAGTGGCTACATGTTTCAAGGTGATCACCTTGTCTTCCACCAGATCTCTGATGAAGTGATGTCTAATGTCAATATGCTTGGTCCTGCTGTGTTGGATGGGATTCTTGGAAATATTGATGGCACTGAGATTATCACATAACAATGTCATGACATTTTGAGTGACATTGTACTCAGTGAGCATCTGTTTCATCCAAACCAGTTGGGAACAACTGCTTCCAGCAACTATGTATTCAGCCTCTGCAGTGGACAGAGATACACAATTCTGCTTCTTGCTGAACTAAGATATGAGATTTTCTCCCAAGAAGAAACATCCTTCTGATGTGCTTTTTCTGTCATCAGCACTCCCAGCCCAGTCAACATCACAGTACCCAGATAGGACAGGCTCAGACCCATGTGAGTACAACATCCCATAGTCACAAGTCCCATTGATGTACTTGAGAATCCTTTTGACTTGATTCAAGTGGCTCACTTTAGGCTCTGCTTGGTATCTAGCACACACTCCAACTGCATAAGAAATGTCAGGTCTACTTGCAGTTAGGTATAGTAGACTGCCTATCATGCTTCTATACAAGCATTGATCAACACTAGGCCCTCCATCATCTTTGGTTAACTTCAGATGAGTAGGAGCAGGAGTCCTCTTTTGCCTAGCATTATCCATACCAAACTTCTTAACTATGTTTTTGGCATACTTGCTTTGGGAGAGAAACATAGAGTCCTCCATTTGGTTGACTTGCACTCCAAGAAAGTAGGTTAGTTCCTCAACCAGACTCATTTCAAACTCAGATTGCATTTGTTGAACAAAATGTGTTACCATTTGTTCTGACATACCACCAAAGACTATATCATCCACATATATTTGAGCAATCATGATTTTGCCGTCTTCATCCTTCACAAACAAGGTTTTATCTATTCCACCTTTTCAGTATCCATTCTGAGGTCAGAAATTCGGTCAACCTTTCATACCATGCTCTAGGTGCTTGCTTCAACCCATACAAGGCTTTCCTCAACTTGTATACATGCTTAGGTTGGTTAGGATCACAGAACCCTTTAGGTTGTTCCACATAGACTTCTTCATTCAAGTAGCCATTCAAGAATGCACTCTTCACATCCATTTAGAACAGTTTAAACTTCAGAATGCATGCTATACCTAACAGCAATCTGATGGACTCAAGCCTAGCCACAGGAGCAAACGTCTCATCAAAATCAACCCCTTCAACTTGAGTGTATCCTTGAGCTACTAGTCTTGCTTTATTCCTAGTAATTACTCCTTTCTCATCAGACTTGTTTTTGTAGATCCACTTGGTACCAATGATGTTAGTCCCTTTAGGTCTTGGAACTAGCTCCCATACTTCATTCCTTTTGAACTGCTCAAGTTCCTCTTGCATGGCATTGATCCAGTATTCGTCAATCAGGGCTTCTTTCACATTCTTGGGTTCAACCTTGGAAACAAAACAGGAATTTGAGCTTATTCCCCTTGACCTGGTAGTCACACCACTATTGGGATCCCCTATGATAAGATCCTTAGGGTGGTCTTTCTGAATTCTGATAGATGGCATTTTGGTGGTTGCATCTACTTCACATTCAGGAGGAGGTTCATGTACTTCTTCAGACTTGACTGGAATGTCTGTTGAACTGTCAGGGAATGTTGCAACATCCTCTATGACATCGATTCCTTCCTCTTTATCATCCACAATGACATTTATGGATTCCATCAGGACATTGGTCCTGTAGTTGAACACTCTGTACGCCCTGCTGTTAGTGGAATATCCTAGAAATATACCTTCATCACTTTTGGGATCCAGTTTCCTTCTCTGTTCACGATCTGTGAGAATGTAGCATTTACTTCCAAAGATATGAAAGTACTTCACAGTGGGTTTTCTGCCTTTCCATATTTCATACAGAGTGGAGGAGGTTCCTTTTCTCAAGGTGACTCTGTTGTGAACATAGCACGCGGTATTCATAGCTTCAGCCCAAAAGTGCATAGGGAGTTTCTTTGCATGAATCATAGCTCTGGCTGATTCTTGGATAGTTCTATTTTTCCTTTCAACTATCCCATTCTGCTGGGGAGTTATAGGGGAAGAGAATTCATGACTTATTCCTTCAGACGAGCAAAACTCATCAAACTTGGAATTCTTGAATTCCGTACCATGATCACTCCTAATTCGGACAACACAGCTGTCCTTTTCCCTTTGGAGTCTGATGCATAGGTCTTTGAAGACATCAAATGTATCTGACTTCTCTCTGATGAAACTTATCCACGTGTATCTGGAATGGTCATCAACCACCACGTATGCATATCTCTTTCCCCCCAGACTTTCAACCTGCATAGGTCCCATTAAGTCCATGTGCAGCAGTTCCAGAACTCTGGAAGTAATAGGATGTCCCAGCTTCGGATGTGACATCTTGGTTTGCTTGCCCACCTGACATTCTCCACAGACTCTTCCTTCATCAATAAGCAACTTTGGAATTCCTCTGACTGCTTCCTTGGATATGATCTTCTTCATTCCCCGTAAGTGGAGATGTCCAAGGCGTCTATGCCACAGCTTCACCTCCTGTTCTTCCTTGACTGAAGAGCATATTGTGGAGAAGTTTGAGACTTTAGGTTCCCACAGATAGCAGTTATCTTTGGACCTAGATCCTCTCATAACTTCCTGATTGTCACCATTCGTCACAATACATAGCTCCTTAGTAAACTGAACATAGAACCCTTGATCACACAGCTGGCTTATGCTGATGAGGTTTGCAGTTAGTCCTCGTACTAACAACACATTATTCAGTTTTGGAACTCCAGAGCAGTCCAGCTTACCCACACCTTTTATTTTTCCTTTAGCACCATCACCAAAGGTCACATAGCTGGTAGTGTGAGGTTGGATATCTGCCAATAGATTTTCCATACCAGTCATATGTCTTGAGCATCCACTGTCAAAGTACCAGTCTTCTTTGGTAGAAGCTCTTAGAGCTGTGTGGGCTAACCTAGCATACCATTGTCGCTTCTTGTTGGAGACATGGTGCCTAAATGTCTTATGCTTAGGTCTGACATGAGGGACTTGGTTCGGGTAACCATGAAGCCTGTAGCAGATGGCTTTTATATGCCCAAGACTACCACAGTGGTGACATTTCCATTTCTGGAATTTCCTCTTCTGATGATTAGTCATCTTGGTTCCCCGATGTTGAGACATTGGATGTGACTTCCCCTTGGATTTCTGAACTTTAGCCTTTGGGCGTTTG
Organism: Lathyrus oleraceus; assembly: GCF_024323335.1. Lineage (NCBI taxonomy): Eukaryota > Viridiplantae > Streptophyta > Magnoliopsida > Fabales > Fabaceae > Lathyrus > Lathyrus oleraceus. The sequence goes on along the minus strand of NC_066583.1, from coordinate 371,234,095 downwards.
CGTTCAGCTGAGGATCTTTTCCCAAAGCCTAAACCAGATGTGGTTCCAGACTTCTGTCCTACCTTTAGGATCTCTTCCAAGGTGTCAGTTCCTTTATTCATCATTCTGATGGATTTAGTCATCTGATTCAGCTTGGAGGTCAGCAGGGTTATCTCACCATTTAGATCCTCTATGGCCGTCAGATGCTTCAGTCTCTCATCTTCCAGCTCCTTGATGAGTTTCTTCTGCTTTTCTCCTTGTACACGTACTTCTGCATTGGTGACACACAGCTTCTTATAAGCTGCAGCAAGTTCATCAAAGGTCAGTTCATTTGCACTTGAGTCATCATCAGTGGCACAAACACTGGTTAGTGCAGTGACGTGTTTAGCAGATTCTCCTTTAGATTCACTTTCAGAATCTCCTTCAGACCATGTGATAGCTAGCCCCTTATTTTGCATTTTGAGGTAAGTAGGGCATTCAGCTCTGACGTGTCCATACCCTTCACAACCATGACACTGGATTCCCTTGCCGTGGTTGAACTTCTCTTCAGAAGTTGATCTTTTCTTAATGTCATACGGGATGTTCTTGACATTAGGTCTACCTCTTTGATCAATCTTCTTCACGAACTTGTTGAACCGTCTCCCAAGCATGGCTAAGGCTTCTGATATGCTTTCATCACCTCCAGTGTATCCTGCTTCTGACTCCTCTTCAGCATTAGATACAAAAGCTACACTTTTGTTCTTCTTTTCAGCATTCTCACACAAGCCCATTTCAAAGGTTTGGAGAGAACCAATTAGCTCATCCACCTTCATATTGCAGATGTCCTACGCCTCCTCTATGGCTGTGACCTTCATAGCAAATCTCTTAGGCAAGGACCTGAGAATCTTTCTTACAAGTTTCTCTTCAGCCATTTTCTCACCTAGTCCACCAGAGGTGTTTGCAATTTCAAGAATATTCATGTGAAAGTCATGAATAGTCTCATCCTCTTTCATCCTCAGATTTTCAAACTTGGTGGTCAGCATCTGAAGTTTGGACATCTTCACCTTGGAAGTACCTTCATGAGTTACCTTGAGGGTATCCCAAACTTCCTTAGCTAGTTCACAGTGGTGCACCAGCCTGAAGATGTTCTTACTGATTCCATTGAACAATGCATTCAAGGCCTTGGAATTTCCAAGAGCTAATGCCTCTTGCTCCTTGTCCCACTCTTCTTCAGGAATCTGCACACTGACTCCATCTTCACCTGTCTTTTTTGGATGTTCCCATCCTTTGTTGACAACTCTCCAGACTTTACTATCTAGAGACCTTAAGAAGGCTATCATACGAGGCTTCCAGTCATCATAGTTAGAGCCATCCAACATGGGTGGTCTATTTGAGTGTCCTATATCCTTGTCCATGGTACTAGAAAGTAACTTCCCTAGATCTCACCCAGAAATTAACAGGCAGGGTGCCTGCTCTGATGCCAATTGAAATTCTAGTTATCAGACTTTAGATGTCACACGGGTTGTTATGACATCCAATTCTGCACAGACAAGAATTATGCAGAACTTAAAAGTAAGTGCAGTAAATAACACAAGTAATTGTTTACCCAGTTCAGTCTAACATGACCTACATCTGGGGGCTACCAAGCCAGGGAGGAAATCCACTATCAGTAGTATTAATTCAAAGCTAAACTCACCCGTTTACAACTCTTCACTTAATCCCTACCCAATGCAATTTCAATCTTACTCTAAGATCAGAGTTCCTACTCACTCCCCCTCAAACACCTCAGTGATTACTACCTTTAATCAATATTAAAGACAATTTTGAAGTCACACTTCAAACAACTCTTGATTGTGCTTAACAGCTTTAATCAAGATACACAGCACTCACGCTTAAAAGCTTTGAGCGACACAACACTTACAACTCAATGAACACCCTATGCCAAAGCAATCATCTACGTGATAATGGCTTGGCTTACAAGATATGTCTAATACAAGACTCACAAAAATACAGCAGTGAAGTATGATGGACACACTAAATCTTCACGCCTCAAATCCCCAGTTCTGAATGAAGGAACGACTTCCTTTTATATTGCAGTACTTGGGCCTTTGCACTTGTATTCTCCTGAATTTAAGGTCACCCGAGTTTCCCTAAATTCCACATCTAGGTTACTAACAAATAGGCTATTTGTTAGGTTCATTAAATGTAGCTTGGTTGTTGATTTCCTGGATTTTCTCTCAGCTGTTGAATCCCTGACGAATAGCCTGAGAAAAAGCTGAAACAGAAAACTGAACAACCTACAATATAGCATATGCTGTCAGGAATGAATGTCACGACATTCAGCTTGACATCAAGGATCATATGCTAAGTCTGTTTTTCCAGAAAACAGACTGTACAATTTTGCTGACCTGTATATGACCAAAATGACCATACTACAGTAACAGCTTACATTAATAAATGTCAAAGTATCCAATTTGACATTTACACATTTGGCCTTAAGTCAGTTCTGTTATCTTCTTGAAGAACAGACTAAGAAACATGCTGAAGTATAGCAGAACACCACTCTGTCTATTGTTCAGTATATGATGTCCATGATGAATGTCATAACATCCAGTTTGACATTCATATAGTAGGCCTTATGCCAGGTCTGGTATTTCCTTGATAACCAGACTGCAAATGAATACTGAGCTCTAACAGAACACCAACTGTTCTATTCCTCAGTATCTGCTGACAGGGATGAATGTCACCACATCCAATTTGACATTCAATAAATCCTGTATGAGCTAATCCTGCAGTAAGTTACTCAGGTATGTCATGACATTAGTCAAGACATCAGAGTACAGTTAGATACTCTAACCTCCAATGCAGTTACACAAACGCCTTCACAACATGTCATGACATTAGTCAAGACATTAGAATCCAGCTAGTGTTTTACCATACAATGCAGCCAATTAAACACCTACAAGTTGTCGTACCCCAAAATTTGTCCTCCCCTTTTCACTTTTCATCTGACCCATGACTTGAGATTCATCTGATCATCCATTATGCATCACGCATTCATGTTAACACAAACCCTAATTCACGCCTCTTGGTTGATTGAGGTCATTTGTGGACTTTCTAGTCAACTAGTTGACCAAAGTCAGTCATCCATTCCTAAGTCCATATTGTATCGACTTTGATAATATTCACCATTATGGTGCTTTGATTTTAATTTCAAATTTAATTTAGTTTTTAATTGATTTTAATTGGATTTTGGATTTTTAATTTAATTGACTTTTTATTTTCAATTCGATTTTAATTGATTTTAATTTTCAAATTGATCAATGTCAAATTAAGTCTAATTTCAAATTAATTATGGAACTTCAATTTAATTTTAATTATTTTTAAATTGATTTCAATTTCAAAATGATTCGAACTTTAAATTAATTGATTTTAAATATCAAATTGATGCTAATTTTAAATTACTGAATTTTAGATTTTTCAAAGTAATTCGATATCAACTTAAATTAATTTGATTTTAATTGGATTTTCAAATTGATTTTTCATTTTAATTGGATTTTGATTTCTAAATTGATTATTTCAATTTTTAGATTAGGTTTAGAAATTATTTTAGATATCCATTATTCATTTATTCATCTAAATCCACTTAGCAAAACCAAAATTCAATTATCCATATCCCATTTCCATATCCACTCAAAACTATTACATATCCAAATGTCCGCATACAAAATCACATCTCTATACACCATTCAATATCCAAACTTTTCCAATACATTCGATTAACCAAAGCTACAACATGACCAAATGCTAATTTCCAATCAACCATTCAAATGTTCATTCACAAATTAATACCCAATTCCATGACCCACTTTCCATTCAAATGGCAATTTCACAATCTCACTAATTTGACAAAGGTTAACAAGTGACCATTAAGTCTTAAAATTCAACCCATTTTATACATGGCTAGCATTCATTACATGGAAATATCTCATGCATATAACAAGGCAAGTTGAATTTTGAGTGAACTAAACCATAGGTAATTTTTGTTTAGAACAATCATTCATACACATTTCAAATGAAAGAAAGTCCATCTAATTCCTGCAGTAAAACAACAACGTCGTTGCATTCACATAAGCAAGGATGGAAGGAATCCAAACCGACATCAAACTTCATGGCATACAAACTTCAAGCAACAATCTCCCTATAGAACTTCCTGTATAAAACCTTCACACAAAATAACCGGCAAGCAGCAAGGGAGTTTGCTTCATAATTCAAATTTTGCAGCTGTTCGGTTTCTAATGGCATTCAGTACATAAACTATCATCCATCCATTCCAAGCATCTCAAAACCGACAAAATTTAACCATTAACAATCCATAACATAATCTAATTTCTCACCAACTAACAATTACAGTTCAAAATTTAAACTAACTAACATGACAACTCAAGTTAACTATAACATAATAGAATTTGTCAAGGTCATTTTCACTTTAATCATTCATTTTACAAACCACCAGCAGATTTTAACACATCTCAACAATAATTAACTAGAGCTGACAGATGGTTAAGAAACTCACTATTTTTTATTTTGGGCATTTGATTTCAGTTTCATTATGTTGCTCACTAGCAAGTCATTTCATTGAAAATGTCTATTTCATAATAACATAATTCCATAACTCACCCTACTGGCTTTTCTGAACTGTATCCTGCTTTAGGTTCCATAATGACATACTATAACTCCCTGCCAAAATTCATTCTGTAAAACAAAAATGGGAAACAGGAATTAATAAGAATCCAAACTAACAGAAACTTGAACTAACCTGTGATCAACTTGTAAACTAGCACTCAGATTAAACACACACAAAAAAAATCAAATTAAACCTAACAGAATTGCATTTCTCATTTCTAACTACTTCTGAATTTGGATTGAATTTGAGACGAATTCCATAACCGAATTAATCTAACTGAATTAACAATTAACATTTCAATTTCAGTTTCATTTATAACCACACTAACCGATTTGTGAATTCCTAACTAACTGTGAATTTCACAACTGAATTGAATCCAAAAAAACTCTATGAAAAGACTTCTGTACTCACCATTCAAGAGGCTCTCCTTTTTTTCTTCTTCATTCAGCATTCATTTGTTCTTCATTCCTCAACTTCATCTTCCACTGCAGAACAGAACCTTCAATTCTTCATCTTCTGTAACTTCAATTCTTCAGCTTCCGGGGGACTTTTCACCTCACGTTACGCTCCACCTTCACCTTCATCATGGTGCAGTTTCTCCGTCCTTATTCTGCATCTTTTTCATGCTGTAATCTTTTGGATTCTTCATAAGCTTCTTCAATCTACATAACTCTTTATTCCAAGAAGAGCCTTATTCTGCAATTGCTTCCATTCTGCAACAAAATTCTGTTCTGCAATCTGAGTTCTTGCTGCAACTCGATTTCTACCTCATATTGCAACCGTTCTCGCTCTACAACCCTTAACCTGCAGCATGTCAACCGTGATCTCGCAACAACAATGACAACGGTTTCAGGGAAGCAAGAGAAGAATCACGAAGAAGAAAAGAAGAAGAGTACGAGAAAGAGGTGGAAAGAACGGTACCTGTAAATCCACCAAAGAATCACCGTGTCGGAGTTCGAATTTCACGCGCTGTTAGCTGGAAACTTTTGGCTAAAGGAAAAGCCAATTTCGATCGGGGGTTCGTCGGAAGCTCCTTGACAGAAGGGTGGATGAGTCTGCTGGTTGACACATGCAAGCTTCAGTCAAAGTCGAAAGGTTTTGAGCGGAGAATGGGAACGTGAGCATGTAAAGAGGTCGTGGGTAGTTATGCGCCAAGATGGGGAAGTGGACCAACACGTGGCACCACAAGAAGGCTTTGTAACCTTCCGATGGTTATTTTCAATTAGTATTTAAGTCAATGTTAGGTGAGAATTCAAAGGTGGCAATTTGAACATTGGCAGTAGGGGTAAAGCTTGAAGTACCAAAGCGTTTACGAAAAAAAAGTTAATCTCCTCACAAACAATGTATTTTACCTCCATTTTATAATTACAAATCATTTAATCTTCTCAAAGTTTATCTTTTTCCTTGTCTCGCTTTATCGTTTATCATCTTTCTTTCAGTACTTTACCGTTTCTACTTTGGATTTTATCTTTATTATTTCCCTGACTCGTCAAGAGTCTCGTTTTACACCCTTTCAACCAGTCAGAAATATTGTTTATCAAATAGACATACACCCAAAACACTAAGTCCGGGACTCCTTAGTCGGTCCTGCAAGTAAACCTCATATAGGAAGGCTAGATATTGTTGCGCAAAACAACAAATTGGCACACCTGGTGGGACCTCGACAACGTTAAGTTGTATGTGATTGCGTAGTGGAAAAATGACGTCTCCTAGACCCCACGAAGAAACGTCTTCGGCGGGAGACACAACGACACCGCTGACACCGACTCTAGTAGGGCGTTGACGGTTTCAACAACGTTTGTAGGACCAATTCTGATGTCGTGTCAGCCACAAACACCGACACCGACAATGATGGGAACTATGGGGAAACATATGCCCAGTTACACGGCTCTCATACACAGAACGTTGGGAATGCCGACGGAGTTTATGGAAAACATGAATAACCTTGGTTCGACTTACAGCGATACATCGCCATCACCATTCCCTCGTTATCATGGGTTTTAACCTTTGGCAACCCCATTCGGTCGACCCCCAGGATTCAGATTGACGTCTCAATAAGTCTCAGCTTTTACGTCAAGCTTCGTTACCGTTATGAGACATCAAATAGACGAAAGTAACCATGAAATGGTACACATGCTAACTCAGCAAATTGGTACTATTTTGAGGCCTTTGATCAAGGATTCAACGCAAAGCTACCAATAGTTGGAGACCCAAATGACCATGATTGGAGACTTTTAGGGAGCTCCAAGGGCTCAAGTGCGTCAAAATCCCGCGCCTCCTCCTCGACCAGAGACTCCGGTTCAACAAGAGGAGTTGACAGATGATACTGTTGAACAAGAATACCAGGAGTTTGAACGCATCCCAAGGGTGGAACGAAGGTCCCCCGTGGTACTAGTTAACCGTAACCAGGATCCCGGCCAGGTGGTTCGGCAAGTTCGACACGATGCAGCAATAAGGGAACAAAACCTAGAGGCTATCGTCGAACGGATCATAGTACGAAACGGAATAAGTCCTTGCCTCCAGCGGCCTACATACTCCTCGCCTCTACCATATTTTGTCTTACAGACCGAATTGTCAAGGGGATGGAAAGTCCCTAAATTTACTAAGTTCGCGGGGGACACTAAAGAATCCACCGTCGAACATGTGGCGAGGTACCAGACCGAGGCTGGTGACATAGCAAACAACGAGGACTTGAAGTTAAAATACTTCCCAAGTTCCCTCACGAAAAATGCGTTTACATGATTCATAACGCTACCTCCACAGTCGATCCAAACATGGACACGGTTGGAAAGGTTGTTCCATGAACAATTTTACATGGGACAATCAAAGATCAGCCTTAAGGAACTAGCTAGCGTTAAGCGAAAGGTAGCTGAGTCAATTGACTAGTACCTGAACAAGTTTAGACTATTGAAGGCGTGATGCTTTACTCAAGTCCCTGAACACAAACTAGTCGAGATGGCGGCTAGGGGTCTAGATTATTCTATAAGGAAGAAGCTGGATACCCAGTATCTTAGGGATATGGCCCAATTGGCCAATAGGCTTCGACGTATCGAACGCTTGAAAGCCGAAAAGTCTAAAGCGGCTCGATATCATAAAAAAGAGAAAGTGTCCTACGTCGCAATCGAAGAAGGCTCTTTCTACGACGAAGATATAGTCAACATGAGTGAGGTCAAGGTGAAGGAACTTAAGCCCGAACCTCCATATGCGTGCAAGGTTTTGAAACCATCGAATGGGAAAAACCCTGTCGAACCAGAGAGAACAGACAAATACGTCGCTAAGACATATACGTTCGACGTGTCTAAATGCGACGAGATCTTCGACCTATTGGTAAAAGATGGACAAATTATTGTCCCCTGGGGTTTAAAAGACCCTCCCCTATAACAGAAGAAGAAAATGGAATTTTGTAAATTTCATATTTTCCTTGGTCACAAAACTCACCAATGTGTTCTTTTCAAGGATTTAGTGCAGAAAGCTTTGAAAGAAGGAAAGCTCCAGTTTGGAGAAAGGCCAAAAATGCAGATGGATTCTGACCCTTTGAAGGTGGAAGAAGTGTTGTATGCAGAGCCTCTAAAGTGCATGATGGTGGAGACTACTGATGGTCTCACTGAGGTTCTCAACGCAACCTCGTTAGCGAAATCATTTGAAGTAATGATGGTCAAAACTACTGAAGATTTCGGAGTCAAAGACCAAAGAAGGCCCGAGTCGGCTTATCCACAGCCTGGTGAAAATTTGTCTGACTTCCAGGAGAAGTGAAAGGAGAAGGGATCAAAGGCTTTGTTATGCCCAAAGTGCAGCGTGGTATTCGATGAGAAAACCGTCGAAAGACTGGAGGCCGACAACAAGGTCTTGAAGGAGGAAAAGTCTGTTGTCCCACGATTCGTGTTCGACAGGGATGGAGCACCTCGATGGAACGAAGAGTACATAAGACAATTTCAACGTCCCCGCCCGAAGACATTCATTCCTCCAAGTGATGTCCCACAGGAGAAATGGATAGAATCTGTTAATCAGAAGGGGGGCAAGAAGCCAAAATAGAGGGTGATGGAAAAAGAGGTAACGTCTCCAGAGAAGAGGAGAGGTTATATAATATCTCCTAACTACAAAGGAAAGAATCCTATGACTAGGACACAGTGGAGACGCCACCAGCGAAACAAAAAAGCTGGGAAATTCGTTACCACTCCACAGTCGAAGACTTCGGAGACTGCTGGACAGAAGGAACAGATGTCAAAGGTCAAAGGACTGGAACAAATGGTGGCAAATCAGAAAGTGGCCATGACCGTCGACTCGATGGGAAAGAAGGCGGTGATAGCTACTCAGTTCATGGAATGTTCATCAGAGATCGAGGGACAGCCACAAAGCAAGGAAAAATTGAAGGAGGAGGAGCCAGAGTACTCTCCCCAACCAGAGGAGGAAGAGCCTGAATATTCCCCTCAATCTGATGAAGAATTCGACGAGGATATGTAAGACAAAAACAATGACGATATCTATGGCGATGATTTCATCGTAAATTGTGGCATTGTGTCGGTACTACCAGCCGAGTACGACATGGTATCTGAAGTTTCTGAAATAGAGGGAGACTTTGTACTAGACAAAACAGAAGGAGGAAAGCCTTTATGCTACTATGTCATGAATAACAGCATGGTAGAAGAGCATAAAGCAATGTTTAAAAGGCCCAGTCCTAGGATGATGTACCACCTAAAACCATTGTTCATCAGGGCTAAGGTGGATGGAAAGGCGGTGAATAAGGTTTTTGTCGAAGGAGGTGCTGCAATCAATCTAATGCCCTATACTTTGTTCAAGAAAATGGGAAAGGTCGATGAAGATCTCCGACAGCACAACATGGTCCTTTCAAATTATGAATGGAAAACCAACAACATAATGGGGGTGGTTCAGGTCGACCTTGCGGTAGGCACGACAACACGTTTAATAATGTTCATGGTAATAGATTCAAAATCCAACTTTAACTTACTCCTGGATCGAGAATGGATCCATGGGATAGGGGTTGTTCCCTCAATGGTCCACCAAAGGCTTATAATCTGGAGAAAAGACGGCATCATAGAGAATATTGAAGCTGACCAAAGCTATTACCAGGTCGATGACAGGGGTTCCAAGAAGTTGTTTGACCAACATTTGGCGAATATAGCGCCATGTGATGACGAATCGAGATCCTATACTTCTGTCAATACTGGTCGAGTTCTGAACTTGGAACCTGATCATGGTTTCATTTGGGATAACGAGGAAGACACGGGATCAGAGACAGGAATTCCACCTACGGGGTGGCCAGCAGTCGACAAAGATGGCTGCTGAGTCAGAAAGCCTGGCTCGAATTTTGGCCTATTTGGCTGAAAATAAGAGGAAGTCAATTCTGGAAAGGAAGAGACTCCAGAATTTGGCCTGTGAGGTCGAAAGTCTAGATGATGGTCGACTAGACCAAACAACAGCTTCAGAAAGTCGGAGGCTTGATTGTATCTATGACAATGAGCCTTTAGGGTTCGAAAAGAACCCACAAAATGAGTCCCAAAAGATACAAGCGCAAGATCCCATCGAAGAGATCGACCTGGGAAATGGAACCACAAAAAGACCAACCTACATAAGTACTAAAGTGGGTTAGAGATGAAGGCAAAATTAGTCGAAGTATTGACCAAATACAAGGACTTCTTTGCCTGGGATTATGACGAAATTCCAGGTTTGGATCGAGGCGTGGTAGAACATCGACTGCCTATCCAACTTGGGAAGAAATCGGTGAAGCAACATCCTCGACGAGAACGTTACTTTGAAGATCAAGTAAGAAATCGAAAGACTCCTAAGAAGTCGTTTCATAAGAACGGAAAGGTACGTTCAATGTCTGGCCAACATAGTGCCCGTCATCAAGAAAAACAAAACTCTTAGGATTTGTATAGATTTCAGAGATCTAAACAACGCCACGCAAAGGATGAATATTCGATGGCAGTGGTGGAAATGTTGGTCGAATTAGCCGCAGGTTTTGAGTATCTGAATCTACTCGACGGATACTCCGGCTACAATCAGATTCTCATTGTCGAAGAAGATGTCCCTAAGACAACATTTCGGTGCCCTGGTGCGCTGGGGACATAAGAGTGGGTCGTTATGTCGTTTGGTTTAAAAAACGTAGGAGCAACTTACCAAAGGACCATGAATGCCATATTTTATGACTTCATTGAGAAGTTCATGCAGGTATATATCGACGACATCGTGGTGAAATCGGCATCTTAAGAATGACACCTGGATCACCTTCGATGCTCGTTTGATAGAATGAGGAAATATGGATTGAAAATGAATCCATTGAAGTGTGCTTTCGGGGTACACGCAGGTGACTTCCTGGGATTTGTGGTACACAAACGAGATATAAAGATCAATCAGAACAAGATGAAGGTGATCTTTGACCTCAAAAGCCCATTTACAAAGAAACAGCTACAGTCTTTGTTAGGGAAAATAAACTTCTTAAGAAGGTTCATATTGAACCTAAGTGGTAAAACAAAGGTGTATTCATCGCTACTTAAAATTAAGAAGGAGAGTGATTTTCACTAGGGCCCTGAACAACAAGAGGCTTTCGACGCGATGAAGGGGTATCTTACCAAGTCTCATATCTTGTTGCCCCCCAGAAGAAATAAAAGTATGAGTTTATATATTGTTGCATCTGATACAACCATAGGGAGCATGTTAGCCCAAGAGGATTGTAATGGTGTCGAAAGACCCATATATTACCTCAGTAGAATGTTGGTAGATGCTGAAACTAGGTACAATCTCATAAAAAAACTATGTTTGTGTTTGTACTTTGCCTGTATGAAATTAAAACAATATATTAAACTAGTTGATGTTTATGTTTTATCTCATTACGATATTATTAAACATATGTTGTCTAAGCCTATTCTACATAGTAGGATTGGGAAATGGGCTCTGGCATTAACAGATTTTTCTCTAACTTTCAAGCCTTTAAGAGCCATGAAAGGCCAGATCGTGGCGGATTTTATAGTGGATCATGCCATGGTCGAATCACCCCTGAATATGGTCGACACCACACCATGGCTTCTATATTTTAACGGATCGAGTCACAAAGATGGAACAAGAGTCGGGGTATTGATAGTATCCCCTCAGGTGGGTCCGAAGAAGTTCAAGTACAAAACTAGGGAAAAGTGTTCTAATAACGAAGCCGAATACGAGGCCTTAATAGTCGGTCTTCAGCTTTTGAAAGGAATGGGAGCCAGTCGAAGCGAAGTAAGGGGAGACTCGGAGTTGATAATAAAGCAAGTCACACGCGAATATAAGTGCATCAGGGGGAGTATGCTGAAATATTTTGTAACTCCAACACGGTTACTAGAACATTTCGAAGTTGCAGACATAAGACATGTTCCCAGAGGCGAGAACCAAGAGGTCAACGAACTATCCCAAGTCGCTTCAGGGTATAAGATGTCTAAGGCCTCTACAAGATTCTGATGCTTGATTAGCCTTATGTCATCCGGGGTCAGAAGGTTGGCCGTTGCATTTTCATCATCCACATTTGTATCTAGAGGTGGTGGAGAGGCAGGAGGTTGAGAGGTCACAGGGGAATCATTTTGAAACTCAGCTTGTTGTTGTGGGCTTAAGGAAGCATCAGTGGGAAGCATCAGTGGGGGGATGTTCGATCGAACCCCTGACCCCGACTTCAACCTCAATCGGGGAACCCATTGGTCCCTGAAAAATACAAGTGTTAGATCACAAGGCAAAAAGAAACCCAAGTATAGTGAGAGAAGTGTGGGAAAATACCTGGAGATCGATGGGAGGCGAAGCGGTATGAGTCCTTTTTGAATCCCGGGGGTGAGAACCTTTTCGACGTCTTTTTGGATTGTCGGGGAAGCTCTAGGAGCCACCTTGGTCGAAGTTTTCGGGGTCGTAGCCTTCTTACGTCGCGTAAGGGAAGGTGGAGTCTTGGGTGGGGCTTTCGATGGAGAGAACATATGAGAGTGTGCACTTCCATTTGAGTCTTCGTCGTCCGCCACAGGTGCCTCTTCAGACACCTGGATAGGGAGACATATAAAGAGTTGGTAAAGTCTTAGCAAAAAGCAAGTTCACAAGAAGAATGGGTCATACATGTGGAGGCGGGGTCGAAGGCACCCGTTGTTTTTTTAAAGGTTTCGCCACAGGCAGTTCAGCGACCCTCTTTCGACCCTAATAGCAAAAAACAAAAAATCGTCAGATTGGCAGAACACCAAGTAAATGAAAATAAGTTGGTGTACAAGTACCTTTTAGGGGATTCGTCGACAGCAGGCTTTTGTATTTTTGGATCGGGAGCGATGACAGACGGAGGCGGAGGTTGTATGTCGCCAGCGAGGGTGGAGATCGCATCGACCATGTTCTGGAGGAACTGGTCGTTGGCGAAGGCACGAGTATAGTAGGTATTCCACCATTCATCAAACTCAATGGTTGTCAGGAAAGATTGTTGGAATCCAAAAACTGGAAGTTCATAACGGTTATTAGATCGACAGAAACGAAGACAGGCCTTGTGGTCATCAGCTGTTAGCAATCGACCAAATCAAATGATGTTGGTATCATGAGACACCAGATATTCTCTACCCCATAAACTCATCTGATACTAAACATTAAAGAGCTTTAAGCATCAGACTTAGGGGAGATTGCAAATCTCAGGGGGGAGTCACTCACTATCTGACTCTAATCATTTTTCGATTTTTTATCTCTGAAAAGTACTAAACGTTTCATCAAAACTCTAAGTTTTGTCATCATAAAAAAGGGGGAGATTGTTAGAATAAGATTTTGATTCTGCAATATATCTCTAAGGTTTGATGATAACAAAGAATGAAACAATTTGGTACCTGTAACACCTCAAAATTTGCCCTCCTCTCTTGGGACTAGCTTGAGCATTGCATATCATTTTGTAGGTCATTAGGCATTGCATAATTGCATATCATGTGGCTACATTGAGCAAGTCATCCTCCTAGGTCTTGGTCAGAAGATAAAGAGGTTAAGATGCCAGCTAAGGTTTCATGGATTGATCATTAACCATCTGAGGATGTGTGATTCAAATTAGGGTTTCATGGTTCCTCAAGAAGGTTGAGCTTCATCTTGGTTGCAATGATACATCATCATCATCATGGTCTTGATATCATCCAAGAGATTAATCAGATACCTTGGGATTAGGGTTTTGACCACTGGTCAACCCTAATCAGTTGAATCATCTGCATTGGGCCAGTCAGGGCTTGGCAAGGAGATGTGATTTTCAATGGATATGGGGATCATTTCATGATTATATTGAGCTTATGGAAGCTAGGGTTTCATCATTGAGCCATTTTGTCAGAAGTTTGAGGCTCAATTTGATCAGTCAAGCTGAAATTCATCTATCAGTCAGAAAAGTCAACTGTGGTCAACTGTGCCTGAATTGATGGATTTGGAGGTGGGAGAGAGTTAGAGACACCTATTTCATGTCTAGACAAGTTTCATTTGGCATTTCAAACATCAAGAATGAAGAAAAAAAAGTCAGATGAAAAATTTCCAAAAATAGAAAGTGACTTGTAATTGAAAACTGCCAAAAATGGAAAGTTTTTCACCTCAAAATTACGTGTCCAAAAATGCTTCAAATGAAAAGTTTTTCAACATGAAAGTTGTAGATCTTGCTCTCACATTTCCAAAAAATCCAAGAACATGAATTTCTCATTTGTGGTTGGCAAGTTATGGGTTGATCATTGTCCAAAAAAGTTGATTTTCAAAGTGGCATAACTTTTGATTCACAAGGCCAATTTGAGTGATTCTTTTTTGAGCAAACTCCATTTGACATGTACTATCATGATCCATCATCACATTTCATGAAAACTCATCACATAAAAAGTGCATTTTTCAAGTGGACTTAATTTAAAAAGTGGAGGGAAAAAGTGCATTTTGAGAAATATTCATTATTTTCACTCCATTCCTTTTGCACTAGCTCACATACACCATTTGTAACTTGCTGCAACAAAGAAAATTCTACTGTTACATTGCATTGCATAAGTGAGGGTGAATTGGTAATTGTCCATTTAGCATGAAAATGCATTTTCACTAATCCATTCCATTTTCACTAATCATGATTACTAACATCATTAACATAACATATATAAACTAAATTGTAACTGTTTTCTGATTAGCAATAACAGAATTTCAGATCTAGATCCAAAATTGCACAATTCTCTCAACTTTTCATCTTCATTTTTTTTGCAATTTCTTCAAAAACCTTGCTTAGATCTTCATTGTTTCATCATCTACATGCATTATTGAAGCTAATTGAAGCAAGATTTCTTCATTTCCAAGCCAAATTTTGGACTGTTAAAGTGAGGTGCAACAATGGCAATTCAAGATTTCATCAAGATCGTGCGTAATTGAGCAACAAGACTTGTTCCATTCACCTATACAAGAGTCGTAGCGCATCTGTTTTGCAATTTCGAGGCCAAAAACACGCAAATTCGCAATTGTCTTCAAATTAAGGTGATTTTTCGAATTCAATAATTCTTGAAATTGATTAATGATTTGGATAGATCTTTCTTAGTAGAAAATTTTGCAATTCGTTTCACTAAATTTGGTTGAGAAATGAGAGAGTTATGTTGATTTGAAGTTTCATGCATGATTATGTTTGGCTTCGATTCTCTTAATTTAGGAAGAATTAGGAAAAATTAATTTGAGATTGTGAATTTACATTAGAAGAGCTTTCCATTGATATAAAGTTTGTCCAATTTGGTGGAGATTTGTTCTTGGACCTATGAACATGAAGAACACATGATGAACATTCAAAAAATTTCCAGAAAATGCATTTTGATCCAAAATTCGTGCTACTGTTCATGGCCAGGATGTTAGCGCGCTACTGTTTTGAAATGTGACCTCACTTCGAGTCCTGGCCGTGGCATTTTCGTTTTTGCCTTATTGTATTTATTCCACATGACTTCACATGCCTTGTTTCACATTTTTTTTATTTTTTCATGACATTAGAAAATCCATATCTCATTCAATTTTTGTCCGAATAATGTGAGATTTTTTGTGGAATGCTCCTTGTGATGTGCTTTATTTTATGGTAATTTTTAATAATATTGTGCACGGGTAGATTTTGAAAATGCTTAGGGTTTGCTTTGACATGTCATTTTGTGCACCATGCTCACTTTTTTGCTCATAAAATGACTATGCTTCATTGGAAATGCCTGAAATTTTGTATGCATGATATAGACTCATTCCTGGTCAGTTTGGTATATGATTTGCTATTTTTGAGTTCCTGGTTTGAGAGATATGATATAATCTTTGGAGGTGTTACATTTTGTGCCATGCCATGTCTTGTGCATCTTCCTGATTTTATTTGCAATGCTTATTGAACTTGAATTGAGCTGGATTTTTGCATGAGGATACTTGTGAATGTTGAGAGTATATGTGAATTTTTCTGGAATTTTTGAATCCATTTCTTATTTGATTGGGATTTTATTTGCTGTTTAGTCATTTGTTGACTTTTTGTGAGACATATTTTTATTTGATTTGTGAAATTCTTGTTATTAATTGGATGGGTGTGAAATTTGGCATGAGTATTGTAGACATCTTGAATTGCATCTTGGCTTTGGTCTCATTCATTTATCATGTTTGGTTGCTGTTTATGATTGGTTGAAGTGGATGCATATTTTGATGCCATGAATGAGCTTGCTTGAATTTGTGTTGATTTAGTGAATTTAATTTCCATACTTCCTCTTATCCAATTGCCATGAAATTTGGTATGTTTCATTGAATGTGTTCTGTTTAAGCTTGAATTTTCTTGGAATTTATTGAGCTGTTTTGGTATTGATATGATGGTGATCATTCTGTTTGCTCCAATGTGATTCCAAAGTGCATAGTTTGACATGTTTTGTTCATAAAATAGATTTGGTGCATAGTTTTGATGTGAGACCAATTGGATTCTTTTCTTGCTTGATTAATCTTGGTTTTGATCAATTTTCACTTGCTGTTTTGAATTTTTCACCTCCTTTTGACCCTAGGCTTGTCCTAGTGGTCTTGTTTCTCATGTTTGAGTTTACTTTTCAGGTTAGGAAGCAAATGCTTTAAGGAGATTAATGCAAGTTGATTGAGTTTGGTTGATTGTTATGAACTAACTTGTTCTATTTTGTAGGATGCTTAGCTCACTTGCTTTGGGCTTGTGCTCTGCACATGTGATTGATTGTGTTGACTGTTGGTTTTTATCTGTTTGTTTTGACTTTGTGATTGGTATACTGATTATATTTGATTGATTTCAGGTACATTAGTTGTTAATAGTTCCTTGAGAACTTGCTTGTGCTGTTGCTTGGTTGTGTTAACCAATTGAGGTAGAATTTCTTTTCTCCATGTAGTCTGGAAGACCTGGCCTGTTACTTGGTCAGGCACCTGTCTGAAGTCCTCCTTAAGAGGCAATGTTTGTGCTTGTTTATTTTTGTCCCCAAGCAGGAAAAGACCTTTGTTAAGGCAATTGGCAGACACAAGAGGTGTGTAATCCACCTCCTGCTAATCTGTTGAGTCGTCCCTTGGCTCACATTACATGTTGATGCCTTGTGGATCCTAACCCAAGATCCATGTACAGTTGTACAGTTGAGTCAGTGTCATAAGTGTAGAAGGGTTCCCACTTTCTGGACCCACACTTCCTTTGTCTGAAGTTCTCCCTGGCCAGGGATAAGAGCTGTGAGGCACACCCCTCACTCACCTTTCATCTGGCTTCACCCTGACTCTCAATGTCAGGGTTAAGAGCTAACATCACCCTGATACAGTTGACTTGCTTTGGCAGTCTAACCCTTGTTTGAGCCACCTCTGTTTGGATATAGTGTGTGCGATTTGTGATTGTTTGCTTTGATTGCTTTGCCTGTTTAGGATTAGCTTGTTGCCTGTGCAAGTTAGGATAGAAACCATAACATAGGGCAATGATGCATGATAACATCTAGGCTCGAGTACAGCTCCCTAGTAGTGTGTCTCCCTTTGTATCTGGTTAGAATTTCTTTCCCGTTCAGGGGAACTACGTCGCCCTGATCCTCATACCAGATGAGGTACGTAGGCAGGAGACTGTGCGAGGTCTCTCCGGGCACTTTTTTTCTTTTTACGTGTGTTTGCTTGACAGTTGCTAGGCTCGAGTTCCCGACTCCTTAGTAGCTTGTTGCTTGTTTGTTCTTGTGTGTGTAGGAGATGGATGTAAGCCCAGCCATTGGCATTCCGTATCCTCTTGTTGTATGCTTGGAGTCTGGTATAAGTCCATCAAGTGGCATCTGGTTTCCAGTGTGGGTTTGTTTGGTTCGGAAGCTGATGTAAGTCCAGCTATTGGCGTTCGGGTTCCATGTTTGCCTTTTTGTGTTTTGTTTTGTTTGGCGTGCGTGAGCCGAACTACGGCAGCTCCGATTCTCGTTCCAGACGAGATACGTAGGCATAGGATGCGATATCCTAGCGAGCTCTCTCCCCTCTTCCTCCACCTGTGTTGTTGTGTGTGTGTGTGTGATGTTTGTTTTAGCAACCTTTTCCTATCTTTTAGAGCGTGGATCCCGTCGAGTACGACGGATGCGTAGGGGTGCTAATACCTTCCCTTCGCATAACCGACTCCCGATCCCATTCTCTTTGGTCGCGAGACCATTGCTTTTCCCAGGTTTACTTCGAGCGTTTCCTTTCCCTCTTTGGGATAAATAACGCACGGTGGCGGCTCTGTGTTGTTTTTGTTTTAGCCCGCCGATTGTTTTTCGCGGATGCGACAGCTGGCGACTCTGCTGGGGACAATTAGAAGTTGACCTGTGCTGGTCCATCTTCCCTAAGCGAGTCTCTCCTAGCGTTCTAGGATAGTTTAGGTTGTTTGTGCCGCTTTATTTATTGCATTTATTATTCTGATTGTGTATATATTTGCATAAATATTTGCATGCATCATACTATCATGTTGCCGTCCTCTGTACAGGTGGTTCTTCTGTTTTGGGGTGGGTGTTGTGAGTGAGGCTAAAACCCAGGGCCGAGTATACACCTAGGAGTAGTGTGGTCTCATGTTGCCTCCTTCATGTTAGGTCAACATGTGCTTGGCAATGTGATGTACCACAAGTCGGACGAGGTTCATTTGATAGTGCTCTTCCTTTGTGGGGTACTCCACTCTGGTTGAGTCACTTCATCTGAACTATTGACTTCGGTGACCGATCATTTCCCGGATCTTTGGTTTAGACGATCTTAAGGGAGCTACAATGGCACACCCTAAAGGGCAAACCCATTGAGTATCTCTGCCCGATTGTCGAGACTATTATCCGCCTTAGGATGACCTGAGTAGAATTTACCTGTGAGGGGAGGGTGATTCTTACAGAAGCATGTTCTGTTGGTGACGTTGATGGTGACTATTGGTTCAGTTGATCAGAGTCCTATTTATAAGTCGGATTTATGGCCATTTCTTTCTGAAACGTCGGAGTGCTGTCCGTGTTATTTATCAGTGGGGATCCGTTTATTTCAGGATTCCCCGGGCCGATTCAGAGATTATTGGGGTTATCTGCTCAGAGATTGTCTGGTGATGATGGTGATGTATCATTCCAGTTTCGTTTATTTCGGAACCCTTGAGTTGGATTTGTGGTTACATATTCCCTCAGATGGTTGTGATCGATTTAGAAGTCAGGGCTGTGATTCAGTGCAACAGATGTTCAGAT
The DNA here is from genome assembly GCF_024323335.1 of Lathyrus oleraceus. NCBI lineage: Eukaryota > Viridiplantae > Streptophyta > Magnoliopsida > Fabales > Fabaceae > Lathyrus > Lathyrus oleraceus. The sequence continues at coordinate 371,214,826 of NC_066583.1, read as the reverse complement.
CAGAAGACTTGGAGGATGGCACTATGCATTGCATTCACGCATCAGCATCATTCACATTTTGCATTCATCGGCATCTAACTCATGTCTATCCATACTCAGGGAACATTTTCGGTTGAGATTCTGGTTGAGAGACATCCTGATGTCAGAATGTTATTGTCGAAATATTATCTGTCTCAATGAGACCAGGATCAAAAGACAGAAGCTTCCTCGTATGGATAGACGTTGCATTCATGCATATTAACCTGTTTGTTGTTTTGCAGGGACCAGTTCTAACGTGCTTGATTGCTGCAGGAATCATTGCTCGTGCTCGAAGAGTTGTACCTTTGCACTCAACACGCCCTCACAGATATTTCACCAGACGCAATACTCCCAGACTGACGGATCTTCCAAACACGGATATTCTCGAGCTGAAGGACAAGATGAACGAGCTGATCAACATCATGCAAGGTTTTGCAGTTGGTCAGAAGGCTTTGGCTGATAAAGTTGAGAAGCTCGAGCGGGCTTCTGCTGCTAACAGTGGTGTAAACCTGGATGGTGTCTCCAACCAGGGGCTAGGTGGTTCCAGAGACGGTGGTAAAAGAACAACAGTGGGTATAGTGAATAATGCTGCTGGTTTTGGTGCTGCTGGGGGTCAACCTGGTCAGAATCTGAAGGACAGTCTGTTCCCACCATTGTTTGGGGTTGATGATGACCGAGAGGAAGACAGAGAGGCTGATCAGTTCTCTATGCACAACGAGCCATTTGGGAAGTATGGCGTCCAACCTCCGAACAAAGAGATACAGTTGTTGGCTGAGAAGATCAGAGCTTTGGAGAGCTATGCCACTCCCAGGGTCGTAAATATGTCAAACATGGGGCTAGTCGAGGGGATTGTGATCCCACAGAAGTTCAAGGCGCCCTCATTTGACAAATATAATGGAAGTTCCTGCCCAGAAACTCATCTTCAAGCCTTCGTCCGCAAGATTTCTGCATACACCATGGACCAAAAGCTCTGGATGTACTTCTTCCAGGACAGCCTGTCTGGAGGCTCCTTGGAGTGGTACACCAAGCTTAAGTCGTCTGACATTAAGAGCTGGCAGGATCTTGGTGACGCATTCTTTAAATAGTATCAGTTCAACGCTGATATGGCTCCGAGTCGTACCCAGCTGCAGGGTATGTCTCAGAAGAACAACGAGGGGTTTAAAGAATATGCTCAGAGGTGGAGGGAGTTGGCTGCCAGAGTTCAACCTCCACTGGTGGATCGGGAGATGTCTGATCTCTTCATGGGTACCCTGCAGGGGGTTTTTGCTGAAAGGATGGTGGGTTGTCCCGTCACAAATTTTGCCGACATTGTGGTGGCTGGGGAAAGAATTGAGAGCTGGCTGAAGCTCGGGAAAATCCAGGGTGGTAATGCTTCGTCATCAGGATCGAAGAAGCCCTTCGGGAACGGTCAGCGTAAAAATGAGGGTGATACCAGTGCGGTCTACGCTCAGAGAGGACCCAGTAGGGATCGTTACTTCCAGCACACCGCTGCGGTAACTATTCCTGCTGACAATCAGCCTACACAACAGCAACAGCAGCAACCGCAACAGCAACGTCGGCCATTCCAGCAGAGGCCTCAGAGGGTTGGATATCAAGTCAGGGGGAGGATGAGTGATCGGCATTTTGACAGGCCGCCTGTGACATACTCTTTCCTATTGAAAAAGTTGAAGGATCTGGGGCTGGTACAGTTGAGGACTTTGGCACCTATGAGACCTGATCAAAGGCCAGCCAATTTTGATGAAAATGTCAAATGTGAATTCCATTCGGGTGCTCCTGGGCACAATGTAGAGGACTGCAAAGCTTTTAAGCATGTAGTCCAAGACCTGGTGGATTCAAAAGCAATCAACTTTGCTCCATCTCCCAACGTGAATGCTAATCCCATGCCGGCGCATGGTCAGGCGATGGTGAGTGCAATTGTTGAAGATTCGGATTACGCCTGTACAGTGGGTAAAGAAACTGACAGTGACTGGGAGATTGATCAATGGATAAAATCGTGCGTACCAGGAAGCTGGAAGGCCTAATAGATTAGCATTGTCACTCTACTCGAAGAGTAATGATTTCTATTTTCAGTTTTATTTGCATGAAAGCCATACGTGTTGCCCGACACGTAATGGTTCATTGTAAGGGTTATCTCATATGTTTCAATGTGCAACGTTTTGCATCATAAATAAACGGATGTTTTTCAAAATTAAAAGCAGTGTTCCCTGTTTTTCATTTATTTTTACAGTTTAAAAAAGCAAATAAAAATGGCAATGTTTGTTTTCATTTTTCTTTCCTTGCGTTTTGTCTTGTTCTGACTTCGAAAAGTAATTCTCCGGATCTCATTGATAACAATTTGGTTACACCTCTGTATGACTTCGACAATCCGATCTATCATGCCGAAGAAGAAGGCGAAGAAGATTGTGATCTGCTGGAATTAGCCAGGTTGTTAAAACAAGAGGAGAAGGTGATTCAGCCGCATGAGGAGCGAGTTGAGATTGTTATTCCAAGCGCCGCCGAGGTCAGAAAGGAAGTGAAAATTGGGGTCGCTTCAGAGGCGAGTCGAGAGCAGAATGGTAGCCTTGTCGAAAGAGCATGTGGACACCTTCGCCTGGTTGAGTCAGGAAATTCCAGGATCGGATACCAGTGTCGTTGTGCACAAGCTACCATGGAGAGAAGACCGTCCTCTAGAGAAGCAGAACGCCGATGCCACGTATCAGAGTGACTTTGTTTCATGATATGATTCATCATGGAATCAAATGCTATGTTGATGACATGATAGCAAAGTCCCCAAACAGAAGAGGGGCATCTGGCAAATCTGGCCAAGTTGGTCGATCGGTTAAGACAATTCAAACTGAGGTTGAATTTAGATAAGTGCACTATCAGAGTGCGGTCCGGTAAGATGTTGGGGTTCATTGTAAGAGAGGAATCGAGGTTGATCCTGCTTAAAAAAATATATATAAAAAAGAACAATACAAGAAGTGCCTGAACCGAGAACAAAAAAGAGGTTCGTGGTCTATTAGGTAGATTGAACTACATGTCATGGTTCACATCTCCTCTAACAGCCACGTGTGAACCCATATTCAAGCTGAGAAAGAAAGATCAAACGGTCAGGTGAAATAATGATTGCCAAGGGGCATTGAAAAAATAAAAGAATAAGTTGCAGGAGCCTCTGATTCTGACGTCTCCCTGTGGAGAGACGACCATCAATTCTGTACTTGACGGCCTTCGAGGGGTCTACGAGGTGTATTGGGTCAGCATGGCGAGTCTTGTCAAAAAGAGCATGCAATTTACCTTAGCAAAAAGTTTATCGACTGTGAAACAATACATTCACCGTTCGAGAAAACTTGATGTACTTTGGCATAGGCTGCTCGCCGACTGAGACAGTGTATGCTGGTTCATACCACTTTGTGGATGTCCGAGACGGATCCGATCAAGTATGTGCATGAGAAGCCAGCATTGGCCGGACGGGTTGTGAGAGCGCAAAAGAATGTTGACTGATTTGTGATACTCTCAGAAAGCAATTAAGGGGAGTGTATTGTCTGATTACCTCGCCCAACAACCCGTAGAGGATTATCAACCGATGAGGTTTGAGTTCCCTGATGAGGACATCTCGAGGTGCTCCAATTGAAAGATTGAGAGTCACCGATCCCAGAGGAAGGGCCTGACCCCGAACCCGAATGGGTTCTGATGTCTTATGGGGTTAATGTGGACGAGTTAGTGCCGTTTTGGTTATGCCAAAGAGATCCCCACATTCCTTGTGCTGCCTGACTAGCATTTGAATGCACCGACGGTGTGATTGAGTACGAAGCTGGTATCCTGGGTATCGAACCTCGGTGCGTGCATCTACTAGGGCAAAAGCCTTTCTCGCTGGTATATGGAATGGAAGCTGTGCTACCAGTTGAGGTCCAGATTCCCTCTTTGAGAGTCCTGATAGACGTGAAATTGCAAGAGGCCGAATGGGTAAGGACCCGGTATGAAGAGTTAAGCCTAATTGAGGAAAAAAGGCTGGCAGCCATCTGTCATGGGCAGTTATACCAGCAGCGGATGAAGCGTGCTTTTGACAGAAAGGTGCGACCTCGGGTATATCACGTAGGTGATATGGTGCTGAAAAGGATCCTTCCTCCTCAAAACGATCGAAGGGGCAAGTGGACACCCAATTATGAAGGTCCATTCGTGGTCAAGAAGGTTTTCTCTGGCGGAGCCTTGTTGTTAACGACCACGGATGACGAGGATTTTCCATCCTCTGTGAATGCGGACGCAGTTAAAAAATACTTCGTATAAAGAGACCCGCTGGACGAAAAGAATAAAATAGTCTAGGCAAAAAAGGGCATCCCGGCGAACCAAAAAACAGAAAGAGAGGTTCGGGCAAAAATTAGGGATAAAATGAAAAACTGTACACCCGGCAAGTCGAAAACCTGAAAAGGCGACTTGGGCAAAAAAGGGTATCCCGGTGGACTGAAAACCCGAAAGGGCGGTCCAGGCAAAAGAGGAATTGAAACGAACAACTGCGTCTGGCATGATCGTTTACGCTTTGGTTAAAGCATCATGGATAATACCCGGTGGGGATCGATCAGAAGCGTCTTGTTCAGAAGGCAGAAAGCAAGGAGAGTCTGAGGACATATGGGGTGTAACCGAGTTGGAACTCGATGAGATCGCGGTTTCACATTGCCATTAGGATAGATTTTCCTTTTGTGCGCAATTACCTCCTTTCAGGAATTGCTTCCTTTGTATTGCTCAATTTGAGCCACACTTTTTCAATCAATAAAATGCATATTCAGTCAAATAATTTTGTTTTTGTCTTTCATTACCGCTTTGATTGCAAAAACATCCAGGTTATTTTTGATAAAGAATTTTGCATTTTAAGACATACAGGTCCCTTCCAATGCATGCTTATAAGATTGAGGCTTGAAATCTTATTCGGAAGGTTGGGTGACCCAAGTGTTGAAATCTTGACACGCCTGGGGCACGGTTTTATCTAACGATCTCTTTTGCAGGTGTTGTTAGACATTTTTCACTCACTTGCAGGTTGTGATGTGGAAGCTTTTGACAAAACAAATCCCCGAGGAGTCCGATCAGGGACGAATGAATGGAAGAATGGTGGAAAGGACGGCGAAAGACGTACGACAATCCTTGAGGATTAATCAAGAAGACTCTTCAAGGTTGGAAGATTGAAAAGTCTGTATAAATCCCAGGGGTTCGCTCTCTGTCGAGTACGGAGCGGTTGGGAATACAAGATGATGGAGCAGAAAAGGTCCAGACGAGTCTGGGAGTTTTCAAAATTGGAAAGCTGACATGGGAGTTGGATATGAATGTCGTGGTTCGACGAGTTGACGGGTGTTCAACACCGGACTGTCCTCCTACCCAAGCAGAGTCGGAACGACTAATTCCCCAGCAGATTCAAGGTCTGTGGATTCCCTAGCAGGGTCAGGATGGTTATCCCCAGCAGGTTTGAGATCGATGCTTCCCCAGTCGCCAGGCCTGAAGGTTGCTATTTCCCAGCGGAGGTATCTGTGAGTGGTGGTTTCCCAAGCAGGGTCGGGATTGTTATATTCCCAGCAAGTCAAAAACCGTGGTTATCCCCACAGATTGCATTGGTGGTTCTTATCCCCAGCGAGGTCCTCCAAGCGGATCGGGTGCAAAGGAGGTTTTCCCCAGCAAGGGTTGCCTTTTCCTAGCAGCAGTGTTATTCCCCAGCAGGGTGGAAATCGGAGTATTTGCGAGTTCCTCAGTAGAGTGTCACGAGCTCCCCAGAGGAGTCCCTTGAGGGGGATGCTTTTTATACATTCATCATGAAAAATAAGCATAGCATATTGCATAATAAATCGCGTAGCATTTCCATGATTATGGAGCATTACGCTGGAAAAGTCAATCATGCATCATATTGCAAGCATAAGCTAGTCTCAGACCGTGGTTATTGTTTGAGAGGTGGTTCGCCCAAAAGGAAGATGCTACTCCGAGGAGTTTGGTACTGTATCAGCAGTATTCCCCCAGTAGTGCTATATTGGAGGAAGAGTTTCTGTCGAGCAGAAATGGAAATGATGGTCAGAAAAGTTTCAGGGTCCAAAAAAAAAAAAACAAGAAAGAGATAATCCCCAGCTAAACGCGAAGTGTTTGTCTGCTAGGGTTGAATAGAGAGCAGTCGGCTCAGGGCTTGTCATCCTCAGCATGGGTCGTTATGGCACTCCGGCCAGTTTCCGATTTCCAGATCGAAGAAGTTCTCAACAATCAGGATGAAGAACTTGTGGCACTCCGGCCAGTTTCCGATTTCCAGATCGAAGAAGTTCTCAACAATCAGGATGAAGAACTTGTGGCACTCCGGCCAGTTTCCGATTTCCAGATCGAAGAAGTTCTCAACAATCAGGACGAAGAACTTGTGGCACTCCGGCCAGTTTCCGATTTCCAGATCGAAGAAGTTCTCAACAATCAGGACGAAGAACTTGTGGCACTCCGGCCAGTTTCCGATTTCCAGATCGAAGAAGTTCTCAACAATCAGGACGAAGAACTTGTGGCACTCCGGCCAGTTTCCGATTTCCAGATCGAAGAAGTTCTCAACAATCAGGACGAAGAACTTGTGGCACTCCGGCCAGTTTCCGATTTCCAGATCGAAGAAGTTCTCAACAATCAGGACGAAGAATTGTGGCACTCCGGCCAGTTTCCGATTTCCAGATCGAAGAAGTTCTCAACAATCAGGACGAAGAACTTGTGGCACTCCGGCCAGTTTCTGATTTCCAGATCGAAGAAGTTCTCAATAATCAGGACGAAGAACTTGTGGCACTCCGGCCAGTTTCCGATTTCCAGATCGAAGAAGTTCTCAACAATCAGGACGAAGAACTTGTGGCACTCCGGCCAGCTTCTGATTTCCAGATCGAAGAAGTTCTCAACAATCAGGACGAAGAACTTGTGGCATTCCGGCCAGTTTCCGATTTCCAGATCGAAGAAGCTCACGACGATTAGCTCGATGCAGCTTGCGGCAATCTGGCCAGTTTTGCGGTATCCAGACCGAAGTGGTATCCAGATCGAAGTGGTATCCAGACCGAAGTGGTATCCAGACCGAAGTGGTATCCAGACCGAAGTGGTATCCAGACTGAAGAGGTGTTCAGACCAAGGTGGCGTTCAGGTTAATTCCCCCAGGTGTTCAGGCCATGGTTATCCATGCGTTACCATTTATTTTGGTATCCAGGTCGACGTTTCTGTTTCGGTGATCAGGCCGACTTTCTCCGTACCAGACGGGTTCTTCTTTCGAGATTGCTTCTTTGCCGATGCTGACAAGCATTGTTAATTATTTCCCATCAGAGTGCAAATTGTTCGTTTGTTCTTGGTATTCAATCACTCTTCATCCTGATCATCTGAAAGCCGAGGCTATTCATATCGACAGGTTCACAGTGGATTGAATAGGGGCAGCTGTAACACCTCAAAATTTGCCCTCCTCTCTTGGGACTAGCTTGAGCATTGCATATCATTTTGTAGGTCATTAGGCATTGCATAATTGCATTTCATGTGGCTGCATTGAGCAAGTCATCCTCCTAGGTCTTGGTCAGAAGATAAAGAGGTTAAGATGCCAGCTAAGGTTTCATGGATTGATCATTAACCATCTAAGGATGTGTGATTCAAATTAGGGTTTCATGGTTCCTCAAGAAGGTTGAGCTTCATCTTGGTTGCAATGATACATCATCATCATCATGATCTTGATATCATCCAAGAGATTGATCAGATACCTTGGGATTAGGGTTTTGACCACTGGTCAACCCTAATCAGTTGAATCATCTGCATTGGGCCAGTCAGGGCTTGGCAAGGAGATGGGATTTTCAATGGATATGGGGATCATTTCATGATTATATTGAGCTTATGGAAGCTAGGGTTTCATCATTGAGCCATTTTGTCAGAAGTTTGAGGCTCAATTTGATCAGTCAAGCTGAAATTCATCTATTAGTCAGAAAAGTCAACTATGGTCAACTGTGCCTGAATTGATGAATTTGGAGGTGGGAGAGAGTTAGAGACACCTCTTTCATGTCTAGACAAGTTTCATTTGGCATTTCAAACATCAAGAATGAAGAAAAAAAAGTCAGATGAAATATTTCCAAAAATAGAAAGTGACTTGTAATTGAAAACTGCCAAAAATGGAAAGTTTTTCACCTCAAAATTACGTGTCCAAAAATGCTTCAAATGAAAAGTTGTTCAACATGAAAGTTGTAGATCTTGCTCTCACCTTTCCAAAAAAAGCCAAGAACATGAATTTCTCATTTGTGGTTGGCAAGTTATGGATTGATCATTGTCCAAAAAAGTTGATTTTCAAAGTGGCATAACTTTTGATTCACAAGGCCAATTTGAGTGATTCTTTTTTGAGCAAACTCCATTTGACATGTACTATCATGATCCATCATCACATTTCATGAAAACTCATCACATAAAAAGTGCATTTTTCAAGTGGACTTAATTTAAAAAGTGGAGGGAAAAAGTGCATTTTGAGAAATATTCATTATTTTCACTCCATTCCTTTTGCACTAGCTCACATACACCATTTGTAACTTGCTGCAACAAAGAAAATTCTACTGTTACATTGCATTGCATAAGTGAGGGTGAATTGGTAATTGTCCATTTAGCATGAAAATGCATTTTCACTAATCCATTCCATTTTCACTAATCATGATTACTAACATCATTAACATAACATATATAAACTAAATTGTAACTGTTTTCTGATTAGCAATAACAGAATTTCAGATCTAGATCCAAAATTGCACAATTCTCTCAACTTTTCATCTTCATTTTTTTTGCAATTTCTTCAAAAACCTTGCTTAGATCTTCATTGTTTCATCATCTACATGCATTATTGAAGCTAATTGAAGCAAGATTTCTTCATTTCCAAGCCAAATTTTGGACTGTTAAAGTGAGGTGCAACAATGGCAATTCAAGATTTCATCAAGATCGTGCGTAATTGAGCAACAAGACTTGTTCCATTCACCTATACAAGAGTCATAGCGCATCTGTTTTGCAATTTCGAGGCCAAAAACATGCAAATTCGCAATTGTCTTCAAATTAAGGTGATTTTTCGAATTCAATAATTCTTGAAATTGATAGATGATTTGGATAGATCTTTCTTAGTAGAAAATTCTGCAATTCGTTTCACTAAATTTGGTTGAGAAATGAGAGAGTTATGTTGATTTGAAGTTTCATGCATGATTATGTTTGGCTTCGATTCTCTTAATTTAGGAATAATTAGGAAAAATTAATTTGAGATTGTGAATGTACATTAGAAGAGCTTTCCATTGATATAAAGTTTGTCCAATTTGGTGGAGATTTGTTCTTGGACCTATGAACATGAAGAACACATGATGAACATTCAAAAAATTTCCAGAAAATGCATTTTGATCCAAAATTCGTGCTACTGTTCATGGCCAGGATGTTAGGCGCTACTGTTTTGAAATGTGACCTCACTTCGAGTCCTGGCCGTGGCATTTTCGTTTTTGCCTTATTGTATTTATTCCACATGACTTCACATGTCTTGTTTCACATTTTTTTATTTTTTCATGACATTAGAAAATCCATATCTCATTCAATTTTTGTCCGAATAATGTGAGATTTTTTGTGGAATGCTCCTTGTGATGTGCTTTATATTATGGTGATTTTTAATAATATTTTGCACGGGTAGATTTTGAAAATGCTTAGGGTTTGCTTTGACATGTCATTTTGTGCACCATGCTCACTTTTTTGCTCATAAAATGACTATGCTTCATCGGAAATGCCTGAAATTTTGTATGCATGATCTAGACTCATTCCTGGTCAGTTTGGTATATGATTTGCTATTTTTGAGTTCCTGGTTTGAGAGATATGATATAATCTTTGGAGGTGTTACATTTTGTGCCATGCCATGTCTTGTGCATCTTCCTGATTTTATTTGCAATGCTTATTGAACTTGAATTGAGCTGTATTTTTGCATGAGGATACTTGTGAATGTTGAGAGCATATGTGAATTTTTCTGGAATTTTTGAATCCATTTCTTATTTGATTGGGATTTTATTTGCTGTTTAGTCATTTGTTGACTTTTTGTGAGACATGTTTTTATTTCATTTGTGAAATTCTGGTTATTAATTGGATGGATGTGAAATTTGGCATGAGTATTGTAGACATCTTGAAGTGCATCTTGGCTTTGGTCTCATTTACTTATCATGTTTGGTTGCTGTTTATGATTGGTTGAAGTGGATGCATGTTTTGATGCCATGTATGAGCTTGCTTGAATTTGTGTTGATTTAGTGAATTTAATTTCCATACTTCCTCTTATCCAATTGCCATGAAATTTGGTATGTTGCTCATTGAATGTGTTCTGTTTAAGCTTGAATTTTCTTGGAATTTATTGAGCTGTTTTGGTATTGATATGATGGTGATCATTCTGTTTGCTCCAATGTGATTCCAAAGTGCATAGTTTGACATGTTTTGTTCATAAAATAGATTTGGTGCATATTTTTGATGTGAGACCAATTGGATTCTTTTCTTGCTTGATTAATCTTGGTTTTGATCAATTTTCACTTGCTGTTTTGAATTTTTCACCTCCTTTTGACCCTAGGCTTGTCCTAGTGGTCTTGTTTCTCATGTTTGAGTTTGCTTTTCAGGTTAGGAAGCAAATGCTTTAAGGAGATTAATGCAAGTTGATTGAGTTCGGTTGATTGTTATGAACTAGCTTGTTCTATTTTGTAGGATGCTTAGCTCACTTGCTTTGGGCTTGTGCTCTGCACATGTGATTGATTGTGTTGACTGTTGGTTTTTATCTGTTTGTTTTGACTTTGTGATTGGTATACTGATTATATTTGATTGATTTCAGGTACATTAGTTGCTAATAGTTCCTTGAGAACTTGCTTGTGCTGTTGCTTGGTTGTGTTAACCAATTGAGGTAGAATTTCTTTTCTCCATGTAGTCTAGAAGACCTGGCCTGTTACTTGGCCAGGCACCTGTCTGAAGTCCTCCTTAAGAGGCAATGTTTGTGCTTGTTTATTTTTGTCCCCAAGCAGGAAAAGACCTTTGTTAAGGCAATTGGCAGACACAAGAGGTGTGTAATCCACCTCCTGCTAATCTGTTGAGTTGTCCCTTGGCTCACATTACATGTTGATGCCTTGTGGACCCTAACCCAAGATCCATGTACAGTTGTACAGTTGAGTCAGTGTCATAAGTGTAGAAGGGTTCCCACTTTCTGGACCCACACTTCCTTTGTCTGAAGTTCTCCCTGGCCAGGGATAAGAGCTGTGAGGCACACCCCTCACTCACCTTTCATCTGGCTTCACCCTGACTCTCAATGTTAGGGTTAAGAGCTAACATCACCCTGATACAGTTGACTTGCTTTGGCAGTCTAACCCTTGTTTGAGCCACCTCTGTTTGGATATAGTGTGTGCTATTTGTGATTGTTTTCTTTGATTGCTTTGCCTGTTTAGGATTAGCTTGCTGCCTGTGCAAGTTAGGATAGAAACCATAACATAGGGCAATGATGCATGATAACATCTAGGCTCGAGTACAGCTCCCTAGTAGTGTGTCTCCCTTTGTATCTGGTTAGAATTTCTTTCCCGTTCAGGGGAACTACGTCGCTCTGATCCTCATACCAGATGAGGTACGTAGGCAGGAGACCGTGCAAGGTCTCTCCGGGCACTTTTTTTCTTTTTGCGTGTGTTTGCTTGACAGTTGCTAGGCTCAAGTTCCCGACTCCTTAGTAGCTTATTGCTTGTTTGTTCTTGTGTGTGTAGGAGATGGATGTAAGCCCAGCCATTGGCATTCCGTATCCTCTTGTTGTGTGCTTGGAGTCTGGTTTAAGTCCATCAAGTGGCATCTGGTTTCCAGTGTGGGTTTGTTTGGTTCGGAAGCTGATGTAAGTCCAGCTATTGGCGTTCGGGTTCCATGTTTGCCTTTTTGTGTTTTGTTTTGTTTGGCGTGCGTGAGCCGAACTACGACAGCTCTGATTCTCGTTCCAGACGAGATACGTAGGCATAGGATGCGATATCCTAGCGAGCTCTCTCCCCTCTTCCTCCACCTGTGTTGTTGTGTGTGTGTGTGATGTTTGTTTTAGCAACCTTTTCCTATCTTTTAGAGCGTGGATCCTGTCGAGTACGACGGATGTGTAGGGGTGCTAATACCTTCCCTTCGCATAACCGACTCCCGATCCCATTCTCTTTGGTCGCGAGACCATTGCTTTTCCCAGGTTTACTTTGAGCGTTTCCTTTCCCTTTTTGGGATAAATAACGCACGGTGGCAGCTCTGTGTTGTTTTTGTTTTAGCCCGCCGGTTGTTTTTCGCGGATGCGACAGTACCCTAATCATTTTCTTAAGTGTGCAGGATTCTAAGTTAAAATGATTCTGAGGAAACGAATATCTGGCATCTGACGTAGTCAAGAAAAGTTAACCCAACACAAAGAAATCAAATCTAACTTTGAACAAGAACACATATGAAGAGCAATCACCTGAAGAATCTGAATGTTGAAGTTCAAGCTCTGATATCTTAAGACTGCAAGTGATATCTAAAGACTACTAGTGATATCTGAAGACTATAAGTGATATATGAAGACTACTAGTAATATCTGAAGACTGCAAGTGATATCTGAAGACTACAAGTGATATCTGAAGACTCTGAAATAGATATATGAAGTCTACAAGAGATATTTGAACTCTAACTCTGAATACTCTGATCAGGCTCAGTCTGATACATGCTCAACACATCACATGATCAGAAACTTATGCTGGAAGTATTCTAATTCGAGCACAATTCCTTTTTAAAGAAACTATGGATTATGTTCCAAGACTTCTATGGAAAGGACAAGAAATTTAATTCCTTTAACTCCCATAGCTGGCACGAAATCTCCATTGATTTCCCTCCAACGGTATCATCTCAAAGTGATATATAAAGGTCTCCTCACAACTTGCTTAATAGAATAACTTGATACAAAGAAATAACTTTGCTACAATAACATTCTCATACTTCAAATATTCTCACTATCATTATTGTAAGAAATAGCTTCCATACAAGAGCTATTGCTCAATATTGTATGGTTGTGTTTCATAGTTCCTTAAAGTGTGTTTATACTGCTTATCTAGAAGCATCTAGTCAAACACTTGTATTCCTGAAACTCTTTGTAATTCCTCAAGTGACTTTTTTAGGTCTGTAGACTTGAGAGGGCTAATAGGTTGTCAAGCTCTTAGACGTTTTTGTAATCTATTGAGATTATTGGATTAAGTCCTTATTGAAGGAGAAATCACCTTGGCCGGGTGGACTAGAGTAGCTTTGATTTTCAAGCGAACCAGGATAAACTCTTTGTGTTTTTAGTAAAAAGATTTTTGTGTGTGGTGTTTCAAAAGTTTTTAACTATTGTGAAAATAATTCAAACCCCCCTTTCTTGTTTTTCTCTACTTTCAAGATGAACAACGAGAACTTCAGCAGCTGGCTGAAATCCTTTAGGCACAAAGTTATGAGACATACCCCAAGGGAAACCAGGATGCATTTGGTGTTACGGAGCACTGACTGGAGCCACATGAATGGGCGTACAGATGATTTCAGAAATCACAATCCTCTTAAGCGGAGTTTGAGGAGGAGGAACTTGATTTTGAGCAGCCTCCAGAGTTTCCATCATAGTAGTGAGCATTTCAAAGCTTTCCCTCAAAGTAGCCACTTCTTCACGGAAGTCACGACTCTCTTGCTCTAAATGATCCATCTTCTTTTGTTTATTAACACGAGTGTTGTATTGGTGAGATAACTTGTCTGAATGAAGACCTAGAAAAGGAAGCAATAAGGCACCTGACAAACTTACTCAAAGCAAGACAAAAAATGCAACATGATGCTTGATATCCAAATGCAAATGCAAAGTTTTCAAGGAACTTTAAGATATAAAGCAAATTGCAAACGTCATAAAGGAAATAACACATTTTGAAATACTGAAAATCTCATTTTATTAATAATGGGTAGGATTACAACCTGAAATACAATTCCACAATCCTAAGACATAAGAGGAAAGAAGTTAGGTCTATGGAATCATATACGATGATGATCCAATTCCAAGCTGACACTTCTTGCGAAGTTTTTTTATCTCCCTTTCATAGTTGCTCTTCATGGGATCCTTCTTCATCACGAGCTGATCCACAATGCATTTCCAAACACCGGAAGTAGGAAGATGAGTAGATGATGAAATGTTAGAGGAAAATAAATCCTCTTGGTTCCTTGACCTCTTCATGGCACGTTGCTTAAGCAACTCTATCAAGTCATCCTTTTTCCTTCAACTGCTTATGTAATTTTATCTTCTCGGGGTTTAAAGAGTGAAACTTGTCTTCCCAAGCATCCTTCTCTTGGTTCATACTATCCAAAGCTTCTTGCAACTCATATATGTCTTCAATATGAATAGTGGGTGATTTGACCACTACTAAAGGCATAGGTCCCTCATAAGCGTATGACATCTTGAATTATTTTTCTCTCTTCTTCACCCAACTAGTGTAATGCTCAAAAGCTACATAATTCTTCAACCCAAGCTCACCTTTTCTTTTCCTATGAATATTGTGCCAAGCATGCACCATCCTAGCCTTCAATCCTTGAGTGTCTTTTCCTTCTTAGAAAACTAAACCTTCTAACAAAGTGTTATTAGGTTTGTCCTTCATAGCAAACCCAAGTTGACGTCTTGCCAAAGATGGATTATAGTTGATTCCTCCTTATGTAGCAAGAATAGGCACATTAGAGAACTCCCCACAACTATCAATAATCTCGATATTATCGTAATCAGAAGAATACCAAGTGATGTCACCATTGGTGAGAGACATAAGTCTTTGAGACCTTAAACAACCCTAATTTTCTTTGAATATAGGAGACTGCGGCAAGTGCGAAATAAATCACTTGTACATCAAAGGTACACAACAAACAATAGTTCCATTTCCCTTAAAATTCCTATGATAAATGGAGAAATAGGTATCACCAAACAAAGTTGAAACAGGATTCCCAACCAAAAAGATCCTAATGGCATTAACATAATTTTTTTTAATGTTGGGAAACAAGACCAAACCATAGACGAGTAAGACAAGAATAGCTTCAAAGGTCACCATGTTGTTAGAATTATCAAAAGAAAAGGCTTTCTCAATCAGGAATTTTAAAGTTAACCCTCTGATACCTCCTTTGACAGTGAGATTGTCATCTACATCAGATTTCTTCTGGTGAATGGCTTCAGCAATAACTTGATATTCTAGAATCCCTTCCAAACCACAAAAAGGAATCTTATCTGAAATTGGTATACCTAAAAGATAAGCATACTCATCCATGGTAGGCAGCAACTGATAATCAGGGAAAGTGAAACATCGGTAAACATGATCGTAGAACTGAATCAGAGTATAAAGAAGACCATCCTCAACATCAGTAGGTAGAACATAAAAAAGTCTTCCAAAACGGTCTATGATATCCTTAGGATCATCCACAAAATATGGTAGCTTTCTCAATTCCTTAAGATTAGGATATCTAAAACTGTATTTCCGAGTATTCCTTATTCCAATATCCATGGTCAAAATATTTGTGATGTTTGCAAAGAGAATCTCTAAGTTCCTTGAAAATTGAGAAAAATGCTCATGAATGCAATGAATGCATGATGCAACAACCACAAACAAGATCACACAAGGCACACAAGTGAGGTCCAAAGGTTCGGAGTCACGGGTATGGAACCAAGGGTAAGAACCAACCCACAATGTATGTACTAAGGGTATAATCACTTGTAGAACAAGGTTCTAAGAACTTCCTAGAGTCATAATTATATCTTTTGGATATTATCGGCTTAAACGACTACTCACCAACCAATAATATTCTCAAGAGAAACTCGTTCGAGTGTAGTATCGTGTAACAACTAATTTAAGATTACATCTGAATAGCCACCGCACTACGCCCTAAAAGGCCAAGATGGGTTAAAGGTTCTAAGGTCCTCAACTTCTCGGGCTCATAGGTCGGAAAACGTAATACCAATTACAACTACTCGCATGACACCAGTAATCCCAAAGAGGCCTCCACTAAACGGGGGATCTCAAGTCAACTCATTAAGGATTAACTCTACATAAACCAAACAAGACTATACCACCCTCCTATCATAAGGGAACTCAAGTCCGGGTATAAGAATTATCTCACCATATAGAGATCACCAAGCACCAGACAGAATAAACAATAACAAACAACAACAAACATAATATGCACAAATAACCAAAGATAAGCTAAACCAACTAGGGACTACTCCCCAGCAGCGTCTCCACTTTTCTGTAGCGGTAAACATTTTGAGATTACGTTATTGATTAACTTAACTCACAAATCAAGAGCCGCCTCCGTGCTTTTATCATTTCCAAAGGAAAGGGAAAAATTATGAACAAAATCCAAAGAAGTTTTAAAACAAAACTAATAAAAAGAGATAAGGGTTCGGGGTTGGTTATGTAAAGGGAAGATATTAGCACCCTAAACATCTATAGTACTCTATAGGAACCTCTTCGAAAATTTGTGCATTTTGGTTTAAAAATGGTGTTTCTTGCAAAAGATTGGGGAGATGAGAAGAGAAATATTTTTTTATAGTTTTGTGTTTGTCATGACTTCCTGAGTCTCATGCCTACGTACCAACAAAGTGCAATGGAGGATCAAAACCTCGTAGTTCGTGGTAAATATAACAAAGATGTTTTTTTATTCATTTTTAATGAAAATACATTTTTTCATTTTAAGGAGAATACTCAACTAGTCACCCACAAATATGAGAAATTTGCATCATCACAAAGAAGGGATCCAACTTGAATAAAGATCAACAAGTATCTACTAGCTCTATTAAATGTAAAAGAATTATCATAAATACTATGGGGATAGTAGAATTATGTCTCAACTATGGAATGACTCATGTCTAAGCTTTGAGAAAAGTTTTAAAAGAAAAAGTGCACAAAGGGAACAAAAAAGTTTGAATGGGTTATGTTTTTTTAAGTCTTTTGAAATTGATTTAAATATACTTAAGATGTATTAAAGTTTATTAAGAAAAATATTTTGAAAATCACTCAACAAAAGTCAAATTTTATTGAGAAAGTGGTTTAAGTTTGAAAACAAGAAGGTTTTTTAAAAAAAGGAGAGAAGATTTTGAAAATCAAAGAAGGGGAGAAGAAGAAGAGACTATTCTAGAGCATAAGTAAAATCTAGAGAAGAAATATCTAATCAAGAGATAGCAAGCTTTATGACATAAGTCAAGCAAGAATTCCCTCCTTTGGATTTAAGCCTCAAGCAAGCCAAATAAGCAAAGAATAATCCATGTATCAGATGAAATCAAAATAACCAAGCCAAGTATTCAAAAGGAACCCAAAGTTAAGGGTACTAGATGAATCCCATGGTCTCAAATCACAAACTCCCTAAGCAAGGGTCAAGGTCCTAGTTCTAAGTCCATAACTCCACAACCATGTTAGACGGTGTGGCTAGTGATCGAGAGGGGGGGGGGGGGTGAATAGATCACCTCTTTATAATTAAACGGATTTAAAGTTTTATCAGAGTTTTTAAAGTTGGCGGAAAATTTCAGTCCCGAATCGACTTCCGTCTATTCTGAACCGCTACTAGAAAGCCGGACACGCGAGTTTAATGCTGGATTTGAATAAGAATGACAGAAACTATTAACACCAGAATTTTAGCTAATTGAATGCACTTATCATTAAAGTCTATTTCCAATGAATAAAACCTAGCTAACAATTTTGTCGAACAGTTGGTGTGTATGTAATCAATAATGAACAACAGTGGAGTTTAGTTAAAGAAGTTTTCTTGCCACTACTGTCTTGCAAAAGGTACACTCACTACACACTAACTGAATTTGCAAAACTGTTGGAAACGTAAAACGTAGTAGGGAAGAATACAATACGCAGAGATTTGGTAAGGAAGTTCCCCACGCCGTCCTCGCGTGTGGGTACGTCTCCCTCTCAATTTCAAATGAAATTGAGAACTTTGATTATCAATTATTGCCGAATTCGTTGATACAAGGTTATGATACAAAGCCAGAATTCTAAATTCCAAGAACTTCTTCTTGTATGAAACCTCCACTTGATCTGAGCACGATCAAGAATTTCCTGCACGAAATTGCAAACAATTCACCGGTTCCACGACCTGCTTGCGAAATCCCCCGATCTCCAAACGCAACGCTGCGGCTGAATCTGTTCTGCAAACGTGACTAACAAACCCGCAAGAACACTCCAGTTCTTGAAGGACAAAGCAGTAGGTTTTTCCTCGAAACCCCCTTCAATCTTCAACTCAGCTAGATCCTCGATCGTTCCACTGAAAAACCTCAGCTAGATCCTTGATCGTACCACTGAACGTTATCTTGTTGATCCTTTAATCCAAAGAACAAGAATGATTATGTGTTGATGTTCTTGAAGAAAAGTGATTGAGAAGATGAAGAAGATGAAGTCTCTTTCAGGTTTCTATCTGCTCAAGAAACAATTGCCTCTACACACTGCTTTGATCTTGTGTTCAATTGTTTTTCCCTCTAAGAATTCGTGTTTTTGCACTGCTGTCACAACATCTCTTATATATGCTGAAAAGCAGAAACTGTTAGAGCACAAAACAGACTTATGCATTGATACATGAGAGTATGCATCGATGCATACTGTAAGATAGGTTAGTTTTTGGTGAATTGAATTAAGCATGGATCGATGCATAATTCGTATGTATTGATGCACATGACATTTCCACTAACATGTATCGATGCCTAATACGTATGCATTGATACATAGGGTGTTTCAATAGATCATGCATCGATGCAAGGATCGTATGGATCGATCCATAGATCATTTTGCCTTTCATGTTTCGATACATGACTCGTGTGCATCGATGCATACTGAACAAAAAAGTTTTGTGATTTACCACATGCTGTATGGATCGATACATAGGCTTATGTGTTGATGCATACTGACACAAAATGGATTTTATGAGTTATTTTAAGAGATGTATCAATGTAGGTCTTTATGTACAGTTATGCAACAATAGAATGGGATAAAACACAATAAAAACACAAATGTATCATGTAATGTAATGCACAGCCAACATTTGGATGATGATCACACAATTTGCTATCATTCAAAATTAATTCAAAGTAAAGAATTTTCTCACAAACTCCCCCTTTTTGATGATGGCAAATTCTTGGCAAGATGTGTGATACTCCCCCTGAGTCTGTGCATATCTGTATTTCTCCCCCTTTGACAACATCAAAAAGAGGGAGAACTAGGTTTATCAAGGCAACATGTTGTAGCAGAATATGGCAAAAAGATTGATAAAAAAGCTAGCAGTCACAAAGAAGGAAGCTTCAAAGTAAAGTATCACTCACAAAGAATGACAAGCAAGGGTAATAACACTAGAGATAAACAGAAGGTAAAAAGCATTTAAGGAATAGAGCGAGTTTAAGAATTACATAACCTAAACCATATATTGTGCAACAATTCAAATAAAACTTGAGTAATATGAGATGAAATGCAGTGAAATGAAATGATGATGGGTGAGAGAGAAAATATTCATTTAATACACATAGCATCAGTATGGATCGATGCATGTGGCCATGGGTCGATGCATATCAGGCATTTTTGTTTGTACCAGGGCTATGTATCGATGCATGCGACGAATGGATCGATGCATCCTGAACTTGTTTTTAAAAAATTTAAATATGCAGAAGATATGGATTGATGCCAACATGTTTAGATCGATGCATACTGATGCCAAAGCAGATTTTAGAGAATTTTTATGCAGTATGTTATGATGGTTATGCAGAAGAAGAATTCACAAGTCAGATTGTTAATGTGCAAACAGTATAGGCAAACAATATATGCATCCAAATTTACATCAATTGGAGTAAGAACTTTTGTTCTAACATACACAACCACTTAGTAGTAA
This sequence comes from Lathyrus oleraceus, assembly GCF_024323335.1. Taxonomy (NCBI): domain Eukaryota; kingdom Viridiplantae; phylum Streptophyta; class Magnoliopsida; order Fabales; family Fabaceae; genus Lathyrus; species Lathyrus oleraceus. Next base: position 371,194,957 of record NC_066583.1, on the reverse strand, counting down.
AAGAATTGTAGAAAGGAATGATATTACCTCTGTTGACGTAATCTTGTGATGGATAAATGATATCTAAAACGAATCTCATCAACCAAGGTAAGGCATAATATAATTAAGAATCAACAGCTTAAGACATCAAATGAGAAAGATCTAAGATCCCTAATTCACGACGAATGTTGAAGAACGGTTCCGTTGCCAAAGGTTTAGTGAATATATCAGCAAGCTGATTTTTGGAGTCAACGTGCTCAAATACAACGTCTCCTTTTTCAACATGGTCGCGAAGAAAGTGATGTCTAATCTCTATGTGTTTAGTGCGTGAGTGTAAAACAGGGTTTTTAGTAAGGTTTATGGCACTAGTGTTGTCACATTTTATAGGAATACGTTTGAGTTGAATGTTAAAGTCTTGTAGTTGTTGCTTTAGCCATAAAATCTGAGCGCAACAACTACCGGCTGCAACGTATTCAGCCTCTGCAGTTGACAAAGCCACAGAAACCTGCTTTTTGCAATGCCAACTTACCAAGGAATTTGAAAATAGGTGACATGTGCCACTTGTGCTTTTCCTATCTGATTTGCAGCCAGCAAAATCAGAATCGGAGTACCCTACTAAACTACAATCACTTCCTTTGGAATACCAAAGCCCATATTTAGGTGTTCCGTGAAGATATCTAAATATGCGCTTCACAGCTTTTAGGTGTGATTCCTTAGGATTTGATTGATAGCGTGCACACATACAAACACTAAACATGATGTCAGGTCTAGAAGCAGAAAGATACAAGAGAGATCCAATCATACCTCTGAACTTTTTGACATCTACACACTTACCATGCTCATCCTTATCTAGATTTCCGTTGGTAGGCATTGGAGTGTCAATTGATTTTGAGTCATTCATTCCAAAGCGCTTGAGTAGTTCTCTGCAGTATTTTGTTTGACATACTGCTGTACCCTCATCAAGTTGCTCTATTTGCAGTCCTAGGAAGTAGTTCAGCTCCCCCATTAGACTCATCTCAAATTCACCCTGCATAACCTTAGAAAATTCTTCGACCAAGTGTATGTTAGTTGAACCAAATATTATATCGTCTACATAAACTTGAACTAAAAGAATGTGCTTCCCTTTGTGTTTAATAAAGAGAGTATTATCCACTTTACCTCTTGAATATCCATGATCAATTAGGAATTTGCTAAGCCTTTCATACTAAACCCGAGGGGCTTGTTTAAGACCATACAAAGCTCGTTTTAATTTGTAAACATGATCTGAATTTTCAGCATTCTCAAAACCAGGAGGTTGTGAAACATATACCTCTTCATTTATGACACCATTAAGAAAAGCACTCTTTACGTCCATTTGGTAAAGCTTAAAATCATTAGAACACGCATAGGCAAGCAAGAGACGTATAGCTTCAAGGCGAACAACTGGAGCATAAGTTTCCTCATAGTCTATGCCTTCCTCTTGGTTATACCCTTGTGCAACTAAGCGTGCTTTGTTCCTAGTAATCACTCTGTTTTCATCAAGCTTATTTCTAAAAACCCACTTAGTACCTATGATATGATGATCTCGCGGACGAGGGACAAGTTCCCAAACGTCATTTCTTTTAAATTGATTAAGCTCTTCTTGCATGGCCATTAGCCAAAATTCATCAATCAAGGCCTCTTTGGCATTTTTAGGTTCTACTTGTGAAACAAAGGCGAAGTGAGAACAAAAGTTACTTATCTTAGAACGGGTCATTACTCCCTTTGAAATGTCTCCCAAGATGTTGTCAATGGGATGGTCTTTTGAGGATTTCCAAGCTGTTGGAAGATCATTCACTTCAGCTGTCTTTTCTTCCCCATTTTCTTCATGACTAGTATCTTCCTCCTTCTCATGGGCAGCTGTTTTGGACTGATCAGTTTCCTCAACAGCTTCCTTGAGTATGTCTTCTGTAGATACACCTGCGTCATCAAAAGAAATACCTTTTCCGACATTTTTCGGATAAGACTCATCAAAAGAAACATGGACAGATTCTTCAACAGTAAGTAAACGCTTATTATACACTCTATATGCTTTACTTGACAGTGAGTAACCAAGAAAGATGCCTTCATCCGCTTTTGCATCAAACTTCCCAATGTTTTCCTTACCGTTATTCAAAACAAAACACTTACAACCGAATACGTGAAGATGTGACAAGTTTGGCTTTCTTCCTTTCAAAAGTTCATAAGGAGTTTTATTTAAAATAGGGCGAATTAAGATTCTGTTTAAAACATAACAAGTTGTGCTAACAGCATCAGCCCAAAAGTATTTTGGTAATCCACCCTCATTTAGCATTGTTCTTGCCAACTCCTCTAAAACACGATTTTTACGCTCCACAACCCCATTTTGTTGTGGAGTTCGAGGAGCTGAAAAGTTATGCTCAATACCATACTTGTCACAGTACTTCTCAAAGTGATAATTTTGAAATTCACCACCATGATCGCTACGAATTGTAACTATTTTGGAATTCATTTTATTTTGGGACAGATTTGCAAAATTCTTAAAAGCAGAAAAAGTTTCATCTTTGCTATGAAGGAATATAGTCCAAGTAAATCTAGAATAGTCGTCAACGATTACAAAACCATAGTAATTTCCACCTAGGCTCTTTGTCCTAGAAGGTCCAAAGAGATCCATATGGAGTAGCTCTAGGGGTCGTGAAGTTGAAATTACATTTTTAGATTTAAAAGAGACCCTCGTTTGCTTTCCCATTTGGCACGCGTCACATAGGTGGTCTTTTGAAAATTTTATTTTTGGTAGACCGACTACTAGATCCTTAGATACAACCTTATTAAGCAAATCGAAATTAACATGCGCTAAACGCCTATGCCAAAGCCAAGAATCATCATTCAAGGTGACTAGACATTTAGTACTTGTTAAAGATACATCAAAAAGGTCAAGCATATAGATATTGTCTACTCTTACACCCTTAAACACAATGTTCTGTTCAGCATGTTCAATTATGCAGCAAGTTTTTGTGAAAGAAACTTTATAGCCCATGTCACATAGTTGACTTATGCTTAACAAATTGTGTTTAAGTCCCTCTACTAGATGGACATTAGAAATAGTAGTGGTGGAGGGATTACCTATACTACCTTTGCCGAGTATAGCTCCTTTGTTATTGTCTCCATAAGTAACATATCCCTTCTTCTTTGCCTTGAAGTCTATAAAAAGCGATATGTCACCGGTCATGTGCCTTGAGCAGCCGTTGTCAAGAAACCACCTTCTATCTGCGGAAGCAAGGCACTCATCCTACAATATCAAAAGAGAGAAGTTGGTACCCAATTTTCATTGGGTCCAAGTGGGTAAGTGCTAACATGGTTGCCTTTTGGCTTCCATTGATAAATACCTTTAGGAACAAGAAATCTCCTAAACTTGCATTTCTCAATGGTATGGCCAGCACGACAACAATAATGACATAAACCATGATGATGTGGTTGTTTATTCTTGTTCATTAAATCCTTTGGAATGAAAGAGTATTTTGCATATGGTGGATTTACCGACTTCTTAAACAACCTAGAGTCAACGGCATAAGTGACCTTAGGTTGCAACACTTTTTCTAATTTGACCTTAAGAGTGTCTACCTCTTTTTTCCAAATATGACAAGCGTCACAATACCTAACTCTACTACATCCATCAATGTCAATATCTTTTAAATTTTCTGCAATACTAGCTTTCAACGCTTCTAAATCATTTTCAGCTTTGTATACTTTACCTTCCAAAAGTGAAAAAATTTGTTTGTCGGAAGATAGTCTTTTAAAAGCATCTACAGCTTCGTTATGCAGTTTTTCAAAAGCTATTTTTAGTTCGGAAAAAGACATAGAAGAGAAATTATTGTAATAGGCTTGTTTTACCTTTTTGTCATTGTTTTTCTTCTTGTGGTAGGACAGATTTTTTGTGTGAGCCATAAGGCACAGATTTGCGGCTTCATCACCGTCACTTGAGCTTTGTGTGCTTGATGAATCACTATCACTTTCCCATGCAATGTACGCTCTTATTTGTTTGTTGTATCCTTTTGGTGAAGCTTTTCTTTGATCCTTATACTTCATAGGGCAGTCCGTTTTATAATGTCCAGATTTACCACAATTAAAACAAGATCCTCTTCCTCTACTCTTCTTGTTCTCTTCTTGTTTCGAATCTGTAGATTGTCTTCGAAACTTCATGAGATTTTTGTCGGAATGCTTGACTCCATTCTTTCGAATGAATCTATTATATCTCCTTACTAACAGTCCCATTTCCTCATCATCCGAATCTTTGTCACTACTTGAATCATTGTCGCTTTGCTCTTTTCGTGAGGACTTAGAGCTAGAGGCCACAAGAGCTATTGGCTTCTTCTCTCCCTCTTTGTCTCTTTTCTTCTCCTTTTCCTTCTTACTTTTGTTCTCGTATTTTTCAAGACTTTCCAATGCTTGCTGATGTTCTTCCAGCTTTCCAAACAGAGTTGTAATCGTAAGTCTCGTTAGATCATTGGCTTCCTTAATTGCTGTTACTTTAGGTTGCCATTCCCTGCTAAGACACCTGAGAATTTTATTAGTAGCAATTTCATTGGAAACAGGTTTTCCAAGAGCATTCAACCTATTAGTGAGATGAGTGAATCTCTTTTGCATGTCGGAGATAGATTCTCCTTGTTTCATGCGAAAGAGCTCAAACTCTTGATTGAGTGTGTTAATGCGGGACTGTTTTACTTCAGTAGTACCCTCATGGGCAACTTCTAAAGCATCCCACATTTCTTTAGCTGTCGTGCAATGGGATGCCCGATAATACCCATCAACACCAAGTGCTGAAATTAGCATGTTTCGAGCTCTCCAATCACACGACCACTTTTTCTCATCTTTCTCATTCCAATCATCTTCTGGTTTAGGAACTATGGCGCCAGCCGCATTTGTCATAGTAATTTGAAAAGGACCATTTTCAATGGCAACCCATACTAGCCTATCCACAGAATTTATATGAACTCACATGCAGTCTTTCCAGTAGCCATAATTTTCACCGTTGAAAATAGGCGCTCTATTATACGCCCCCTTTGGTTCAGAATCCATACTGTTACAGGCAGCCACAGAGCACCAGCGAACCGACGCTCTGATACCACTTGTTAGACGGTGTGGCTAGTGATCGAAAGGGGGGGGGGTGAATAGATCACCTCTTTATAATTAAACGGATTTAAAGTTTTATCAGAGTTTTTAAAGTTGGCGGATAATTTCAGTCCCGAATCGACTTCCGTCTATTCTGAACCGCTACTAGAAAGCCGGACACGCGAGTTTAATGCTGGATTTGAATAAGAATGACAGAAACTATTAACACCAGAATTTTAGCTAATTGAATGCACTTATCATTAAAGTCTATTTCCAATGAATAAAACCTAGCTAACAATTTTGTCGAACAGTTGGTGTGTATGTAATCAATAATGAACAATAGTGGAGTTTAGTTAAAGAAGTTTTCTTGCCACTGCTGTCTTGCAAAAGGTACAATCACCACACACTAACTGAATTTGCAAAACTGTTGGAAACGTAAAAAGGAGTAGGGAAGAATACAATACGCAGAGATTTGGTAAGGAAGTTCCCCACGTCGTCCTCGCGTGTGGGTACGTCTCCCTCTCAATTTCAAATGAAATTGAGAACTTTGATTATCAATTATTGCCGAATTCGTTGATACAAGGTTATGATACAAAGAAAGAATTCTAAATTCCAAGAACTTCTTCTTGTATGAAACCTCCACTTGATCTGAGCACGATCAAGAATTTCCTGCACGAAATTGCAAATAATTCACCGGTTCCACGACCTGCTTGCGAAATCCCCCGATCTCCAAACGCAACGCTGCGGCTGAATCTGTTCTGCAAACGTGACTAACAAACCCACAAGAACACTCCAGTTCTTGAAGGACAAACCAGTAGGTTTTTCCTCGAAACCCCCTTCAATCTTCAACTCAGATAGATCCTCGATCGTTCCACTGAAAAACCTCAGCTAGATCCTTGATCGTACCACTGAATGTTATCTCGTTGATCCTTTAATCCAAAGAACAAGAATGATTATGTGTTGATGTTCTTGAAGAAAAGTGATTGAGAAGATGAAGAAGATGAAGTCTCTTTCAGGTTTCTATCTGCTCAAGAAACAATTGCCTCTACACACTGCTTTGATCTTGTGTTCAATTGTTTTTCCCTCTAAGAATTCGTGTTTTTGCACTGCTGTCACAACATCTCTTATATATGCTGAAAAACAGAAACTGTTAGAGCACAAAACAGACTTATGCATTGATACATGAGAGTATGCATCGATGCATACTGTAAGATAGGTGAGTTTTTGGTGAATTGAATTAAGCATGGATCGATGCATAATTCGTATGTACTGATGCACATGACATTTCCACTAACATGTATCGATGCCTAATACGTATGCATTGATACATAGGGTGTTTCAACAGATCATGCATCGATGCAAGGATCGTATGGATCGATCCATAGAGCATTTTGCCTTTCATGTGTTGATACATGACTCGTGTGCATCGATGCATACTGAACAAAAAAGTTTTGTGATTTACCACATGCTGTATGGATCGATACATAGGCTTATGTGTTGATGCATACTGACACAAAATGGATTTTATGAGTTATTTTAAGAGATGTATCAATGTAGGTCTTTATGTACAGTTATGCAACAATAGAATGGGATAAAACACAATAAAAACACAAATGTATCATGTAATGTAATGCACAGCCAACATTTGGATGATGATCACACAATTTGCTATCATTCAAAATTAATTCAAAGTAAAGAATTTTCTCACAAACCATGCTAAGGATGGTAACCTCAAGTCCATAAATCAAGAGAATCAATTTTTAGAGGATCTTTCCTTTATTAATGTATTTAAAAGAAAACAAGGTCCAAATGGACAAAGGAAAAAGAGCATAAACATAAACAAAGGTCCAAGTGGACAAAAAGCAAATGAGATAAGCACAAATAATATGGTATGAGATGCTAGAATAAAAGGATAAAGTAAATAGAAAAAGAATAAAATCATAATATAAATGACATTAAAGCAAAGTTAATACAATAAAATGTTAGTAAGTGGTGTTAGTAATTAAAAAATAGAAAGATGATTTGGTCATTTTCTGGAGAACACTCAACTATTCACCCACAAGCATGAAAATATGAACCTAGACATCACCATGAGAAGGGATCCAACTTGGATAAAATCAATAAGTATGCCACTGAATCTGATAGGGGAAAAGAAACAATTCTTTTCACACAGTACCATGAGGAATAGGAGACTTACAATCTCACTTATAAAAATGACTTATTTTCGGGACAAATTTAACGCTATGTTAAGTAATCATAATTGGACTTATGTAGAAGTCACGACTGTCTGAGGTCGGTCAATAATAATATTTATGTTAATACATTCTAGAAAATAATATGTAAATCATTCTCCTAAAGTTATGCCACACAAAAAAGAAAAGAGGATTGATCAAGCACAAATTCTAATAGAGTGCTCCATACATTAATACCCACTTCATGATACTTAGAATAAACTTATGCATCAATCCAAAATACCTTAAGTGATCCATGATCAATTAATAGGTCTATTTGAAATGATGAGAGTTCATCAAGCACCAATTCACACATCATGAGCAAGATGGACATAAACCATCCAATTGATCAAGAGAGAAAGAAAGAGATAAAGAAGAAGATGGCAAGAGAGATCATACCAAAATTGGATCAAAGGATTGATCAAGTCATAATCAAACTCAATCATCCATTTTGGTAGATTAGGGTTTTCACCCAATCAACATCCAAGATCCATTGAGTTTGATGAGACCTATGATCAAAACAACCATGATTCAAGGCCAACAGAAGTCCACAAAAGTCAAACAAACATAAAGTGCAATAAAATGAAATAAAATGTATTAAAAATATATTTAAAATGATTTTTAAAAGGGGAATAAAAGATAAAATCCATAAATCCCTTCAAAACACCAAATAAATGGCAAAGAAAATTATGGAAGGATAGAAATAAAATAAGGGACATAAAAGAAATTTTTTAGAATTAAAAAATGCATAAAAGTATATTTTTAAAACCAATTAAAACAAAGGAAAAAAGATAAAATCCATGAAAAATAGAAAATCGATAAAATAAAATATGGAAAAATAAGAATCAGGTGAAGAAAAATAAAAGAAAATTTTAGAAATTATTTTGGGATTTTTTGGATGCAAAATGATTTTTCTATGAATTTTAAAAGAAAATACAGTTTAAAATGAAAAAAGAAAAACAAAATAAAATTAGAAAAAATACAGAGCGTTGGATCTGGTCTAATTAATTGACGTGGTAGATCCAACAGTTACAAGGTTATGACGTACGATGGAAATTAACAAAAATGAAGCACGGGATCTAATTCAAATTAGACCAATCAAAACATTTCAAATGTACAACGTGTCTCCAAACTCAGATGACCTGAGATGAACTCTGGTCATCGTCCCCGATGGTCCCTCACCGGAGTTTCATCGTTTGGTAAATTCAGGACACGAGACCACCACCAATGTGATCGCCTCCTCATCACGAATTCAACCTCATGCTCCAAATTCATTTATCTAAACTGAGCATGGGGAATTACAGATAAGTTTCATAAGCAAGCAAGCTACAAAAAATTAAATTAAATGATGAACACGATCAATCAATACCAGATAAGTTAGAGGAAAACATCAGAGATTGAAGGGCTACATTGTGGTAACTTGTTTGAGTTTAAATGATGCTCATAACTACCTTATCCAAATGGTGATCAGAAGTTCATGAAGCTCAATCTGGTCAGGGTACTTCAGAAGGTCCTAGAGCTTGGGAATTGTTGAAAAAGATTTAGAGAAGATTGAAGATGCTAAATCAAGAAATTGGATTGAAACAAGCTGGAATTCAAAACATGATAGTTGATTTTTTTAGGAAATTTTCAGATTGAAGTAGGGGTTTCTTGGCTCTCAAAAGCTTGGAAATGAATGCAGTAGCTTCCTCTATTTATAGGGAATGAATTAGGATCCAAATACGTGTGGAATCAAGCTTAATTCGTGCAAAAAGAATTTGATCATGAAGTGAGAAAAGTGTGACCTCTAATCTATCAAAACTCAGCCAAATGATACATTTTAAGGGTCAATTAACTTCTGGAGACTTGATTAAACATGTTTAGGTCCAAAACAAGTGGTAATTTGGCTTGGAATTGAGATTAGTGAAGTTCAAATTTTGGATCATGGTGATTTCTTCAGTTTCAAGTTACCATGTTCAACTCAATGGGGCATCATGCTCATGAGGCTTTTTGATCCCATTCTTCTTGCATTTTGTTGGCATCATACCAAAGATCACAATGTTCCGAGAAAGGTCACATTTGGATGCTTGAGCACAAATATATGACATGTTGAAGTTGGCACAAAAATATGCCAATGTAACTTAGAAAATTCTAAGTCCCAAATGGTTGAAAATGACTTGTAATGTTTTAAAGAATTCCATGGCCTTCAAAGCATAATTTGACTTTGATTCTTGAAGAAAACTTGTAGAGGGAATCATAACTGATATTGTGCAAAAACAATCAGTCTCAAATGTTAAATATTGAAGAAGTTATCATTCTCCAAAGTTAAGAAAAAGTCATTTGAAAATAGGTCAAATTTCACTAAGTCCACAAATGACCTATAATGTCTCTAAACTTTTGATGATCCTCCAAGCATAATTGGCTCTTGTCATGTAAAGATAAATTATAGAAGATATTAATATGAGTCATATGCAGAAAGAAGCATTCAAAAATGTTGAGAATTGAAGGAGTTGTGATCCTTGGAATCTTGACTTCAAATGTTGACTTTTTGGTCAAACCTCTTGGAATGAACTTGTGCACTTGGACTTATATTGCATTCTAAGGTACATAGATGATCATATGAACTTAAAATAAGGTGTCCTTGAATGTATCTTGATTAAATTTCTCAAAGCTTGAGGTAACTTGTTGAAGAAGGCATGGAAATAAACACATGAACCTTTGACTTTTTCTTCAGAAACAAGCAATAAAACCTTGAGATGCTCTTGATCAAAATGAGATTGAAAGATGTTTGAGGACCTTAGAGATCATTATTTGAGAGATATCCCCTTGATAATAAATGGTTGATCATACTTTAGCTTGAGGAATCAACAAAACCCTTGTTGAGGAGCCATGTTTGATGCTCTTGATGAGAAGTCATGCCTTGCATAGTAAAGTTAAAGAACATGACAGATTTTGATATTTTAATTAGTGGTTAGATAATCAATAATCATATAAACATAAAGGTAAAAAACCAACAAAGAGGTGCTTGATAATCGCTGCAAAAGGCAAACTCAAAGATGAGAGTGAGAGGACAAACATGTGGCATTGTTTGTATGCAAGGATGCAAATGACATGTGGGATCTTAGGGTTAAAAATTAGGATATGAAAGTATGACACCTTCATCTTAAATTGTTTTCCTGTAATCTTAGGATTAGTCTCTCTTTCAATCTCTAGTGCATCTGCAATAAACATATTGACCCTCAAGTCATATCAGTCTCAGACTAGCATGTATCCTTCTCCTACATCTATGATTCCTTGACTATTGGGTTCAATGCAGTATATGCATCCACTTTCCACATTACAAGAAGAAACCTTTGGCTTAATCTCACTTCTACTCTACATAACTATAACATTACTTGGAGTATTATTTATGACTTTAATGTTATAGTTGGGCCCACGAACATAATGGTAGGCTCTCTCCCAAACAAAACAAATATGCAAGACTTTTCTAATTGGTATGAGAGTAATAACCTTATAGGAATCCCCACCACATGTTCTTTTTACACTTGGAACAACAATAGACATGGCAGCCACTTTATTGAAAGAAGATTAAATAGAGCCTTTTGCAACAAACTTTGGCTTAAAACATGTCCCTTCATGAATGTCTCAAACTTAACCAATATTAGGTCTTACCACCTTCCTTTGATTTTGGAAGCTGCTTTCTCTCAATTCAAACATGCTTCAAGCTTCAGATTCTTAGGTGTGTGGGCAATGCATGAAAATTATGAAGTCTTCATTTCCAAATGTTGGTCCACGCCTATCATAGGATGCCCCATCTACATTCTCACTAAAAACTTCAAATTCTCAAATCAAATCTAAAAACTTCGAAAGAAAGATATTTTTGGAAATATTCAAAAGTTGGTTAGTACCTTCACAGAAAATTTGGACAACATTCAAAAGCAGCTTTGTATAGATGGAAATACTGTCAATCTTAGAGAACAAGAAAGAAAATCCCAAAATGATCTAGAGAAACATCTTGATATAAAATAAAGGTTCTGGAAAGAAAAGTCTAAAGTAAAATGGCACCATGAAGGGGAGAGAAATACCACCTTCTTTCACACCATTGCCAAAATCAGAAATTTCAAAAACACCATCACTTACCTAAAAAATAATGACACCATAATCACTGAGCCTGGGGAGTTAATTAACCATTTTTTTTCTTATTTCACTGAAATATTTTATTTTGTAGGTATGCCCTATGATCTTTCAATCATAAAAGAGGTGATCCCTTCTCTAGTTGATACCACCATGAATAGATTCCTCATTAATATCCCTTCTTTGGATGAAAATAAATCAGCGGTGTTTAATCTCAGCAAAGGAAGTGCTTCTGGGCCTGATGGTTTTGGGGGTGTCTTTTATCACACACACAGGCATATAATTCATCATGATGTCACCAATGATGTTTTAGATTTCTTCAAGACATGTTGGATCCTCCACAAGCACAACTCAAACACCTTGATATTGCTTCCTAAAACCAGATATTCCAATACAATGAACAACTTCAGGCCTATTGCATTGGGTAATTTCAAATTCAAAAGAATCATCAAGATCCTTGCTGATAGGCTTGTTACTTTTATGCCTAATCTAGTTTCTATGGAGTAGAAGGGTTTCATTCAAGGAAGGTGTATTAAGGACTGCATTGGTATTGCTTGTAAGGCCATCTACCACTTGGACAATAAAGATTTTGGTGGGAATTTAGATTTTAAAGTTGACATTGCATAAGCTTTTGACACTTTAAGCTAGGACTTTCTCTTACATGTGTTAAAATGTTTTGGTTTCGACACTACTTTCTGCAACTAGATTGACAACATTTGCATTCAACTTTCTTATCAGTATCAATTAATAGAGTGCAACATGGTTTTTTCAACTACTCTAGGGGATTAGGCAAGGTGATCCATTATCACCTCTCATTTTCTATCTAGCTCAAGAGTTTCTAAGTATAAGCTTGAAAAATTTGGTGGAGATTGGTTCCTTAAAGCTTATCAAAGGTTCAAAAAATACTTATTTCCTTTCTCGTGTCATGTATGCCAATGACATTTTATTTTATTTTAAAGGTCACCCTTCCAACATTCAACAGTTGATCAATCTCTTCACAATATACTCCCTAGCCTCTAGTCAACAAGTCAACGATTCTAAATCTTACAAACGTTCGGGCTCCATTACAACACCTAGAATGAATGTCTTGTTAAACATGATTGGCTTTAATAGAGGTACTCTCCCTTTCACTTACCTTGGAGTGCCAATATTCAAGGGTAAGGTCAAATATGTTTATCTTAAACCTATTGCTGACAAAATAATCTCCAAGATGACTGCTTGGAAAGGATTTTCTTTATCTATGGTTTTTAGGAGTATGCTAGTCAAAACAATTGTCCAAAGCATGCTTACTCATACCATTACTTGTTAGAACTGGCCTACATCTCTCCTTAAAGACATTGAGAGAGCTTCCAGAAATTTCATTTGGTCTAGTTCAATCATCAAAAGGAAGTTGGTTATGGTCTCTTAGGAAAGGTGACAAGTGAGAAAAGACTTGGGACCACCACACTTGTTCATGTTACACTTTATCCTCTTTATCTCATTGTTTGAGTTAATAAATGCAACTCTATATAATGAGCGTTAAAGTGAGTTAATTTTTCTGTGTGAGACTATTTTCTATGCATTGAATGTTCATTCACTCACTTGCAAGTTTTCTTATCATTTTGGAACACACCAATGGTAATTAATGATTATTAATTTTGACAATAACCCACTTTTGTTAATCTTGTTAAGTATATTTCAATTTGAATTTAACCTTAGTAAGGACGACACAGAATCTAATTGAAATTTTAGGTGGAAATACTTTGAACTTGTTACTCCTTGTGATTAGACTGATCTTACCTTACACACATTCTTTAGTGGTTCTTCCCATACATATCTCTCCTGACACTATTTATACGCATATGTTTTTCTTATTCCGTGAATTTATCGTGAGAGAAATTCCAATTCTCACTTTGAGATAACACCATCTCGAAATTCACATAGGTGAAGTTCATATTGTATCTACTTTACTTGAGATACATATTCTCAATATCAAACTTCATTAAGAGTTTGAAAAACCCAACCCTCCAAATAATAGTCACCATTATTATATAATGTTGCACAAACATCTAAATCAACAGTTTAATATTACCCATTGAATCTAAGGTTAATGTTTTCTTAACATTAGATTGGGTTGCTATTGTTTTTGGAACTCTTAATTAAGGAGTTTCAATCCCATAGCTCTCGAGATAGTCTTTACTAAATATTTGGCCAATAGTTTAGTAAATGAGTTAGCTAAATTATAGTTTGAACGTATATATGTGAGTGAAATGATTCCATCCTTAATCAATTTTCTCATGAAAGAATGTCTAATACATATGTGCCTAGACTTTCCATTATACACTTTATTGTATGCTCTAGATAAAGTGGCTTGACTATCACAATTTATCAAAACCTTTGAAACATTTTCTTTAGACAATTGAACTTCTAACATAAGCTCTTTTAACCATTCATCTTCTTGACCAACGAAAGCAAGATCCACGAACTCTGATTCCATGGTTGAGAGAGGGATACACGTTTGTTTCTTACTCATCCAAGATATTGCACCCTAGCTAGTGTAAATATTCACCCAGTTGTATATTTATGATCTCGAAAGCTCGATTTTTGTTTCTACCACAATGAAGGACAAGATATTTGGTTTTCAATAGATAATCAAAAATTCTTGTGATGGCTTTGCAATGCTCACCATTTGGATTGCTAGTAAATATACTCATTTTACTAACTGTAAATGTTATTTCGAGTCTGATACACTGCATCAAATACATTAGATAGTCAATTGTACTTGCATATTTCAAATGAGCCACAACTCTTCCATCACTCTTTTGAAGTTTGACACTGGGATCAAATGGAGTGTTCACTTCCTTGAAACGTAAGTGTTTCAACTTATCAATCATTTTCTCAATATAATGTGTTTGATTAAGTTTATAACCCCTACTATTTCGCTTTACTTTGATCTCCAAAATAGTGTCAACTAGTCCAAGATCTTTCATCTTAAATGTGAAAGTTAGAAACATCTTTGTTTCTAAAATTCCATTCATCTTGTTGTTAATTATCAACATGTCATCAACGTAGAGACAAAACAATATTATAATGTTTTCACGCACCTTTGTGTATAAACACTTGTCACAAGAATTGGGAACAAATCTATTTGAGAGTATTAAAGAGTCAAACTTTTGATGTCATTGTTTTGGAGCTTGTTTTAATCCATACAAGGATTTGACAAGTTTGCACACCTTTTGTTAATTTCATAAAAGAACATAACCTTGTGGTTACTACATGTAAATTTCTTCATCGAGATCTCCATTTAGGAATTCCATTTTAACATCTATTTGATGGGTTATAAGGTCATGCAAAATAACAAGTGTCTCCACTAGCACTTCTACACCCCCAGTGCCAGAGTCCTCGATGAATGGGAATGTGAATGTGACAAGTGACGTTAGACTTGAGATCACCACACTTTTCCATGTACCACTTTATCCATGCATTGAACATTTTTTGTACCCACTTACAATTTTTTTTGTCATTTTATAACACACCAATAACATTAATAATTTTTAATTATAACATCAATAACATTCTATGATACCGAAAACATTTTATCATTTTGTCGATTGGATCATGTAATGTCTCAAAATATTATATGTTTTGCACATTATTGAATCTTCTATGAATTTCATTTTATGTTATATTTAGGATTTCATTTTATGTTATATTTAGGATGATATTACTATGTTGAAGATAACTTATTGTTACTTGAGAAAGATTTCTCTCTCTCTCTCTCTCTCTCTATCTATCTATCTATCTATCTATCTCTCTCTCCAAAAAGATTTCTCTTTCTCTCACATAAATTTGACCATAGTGCTTTGAGAAAGTTTCTTGTGTTTAAGTGAGAAAGTTTGTTAGGAAGGGTAATATTGTTAATTCACCAAGAATTATGTTTCCTCTTGAGTGAATCTTTATTCCTTAGGAAGTGTTTATTTGGGTTTGAAGGTAAACCCGTTAAAAAATTTGCTTGGAGGATTTAATATTAAGTCTCTATTTGGTTTGTGATCTGAGCCACTTAAGGAAAAACTTTATTTCTAGGTTCTTGAATATAACCGGTGAAAAATCTTTTTATGGGTTTTATTAGCTCAGCCTGGTGTAAAAGTCCAAGTTGGTTCGAGATCATCTTGATGTAAATTTTTGGTTCTGTTCATGGTCAGCCCGTGTAAAACCTCGGCTCAGTACGAAGTATGACCAATTTAAAAATCTGCATTGGTTTGAGATAAGTCAGTAGGAATTCTCGATTTACCTTGGGGACTAACCGATCAAATATTTGTTCGTGTTTGGAAGGAAGACTAACTACTTTATTCCTTTGTTTGCTGTTTAGTTGAAAGTAAACTTGAAACTTCTTTGTTCCTTGTATAATGGGGTTCGTGAACTTAACCTTCTAAAAGTTCATAAGCATTATTGGATATTCTCAATATCATTTCTTGGGAAGAGGAGTAGGCCACTTCATTTATACATAACATCTGTAAATCCCGGTGTCATCTCTTTCCCCTAATCTCTTTACTTTTGCATATTTATGCTACAATGTTTTTTCAGCTGCAATATTCAAACATTTTCCATCAAAATGTTTTTAAACTCTAATTTAGAAAACATATTTTTTTAAACCAAAGTTTTTCAAACCCCTATAATCCACCCTCATAGTGTGTATGAAGTCACATGTTCAATAAGTGACATTAAAGTCTAACTTTTGTTCAAAGATTAATCGGCTCAGGAGGATGATGACTTCCAACACTATGTTTAACAATAGATCTTTCCTAAATACACCTCCACCTTTTAATAGTGATAAGTTTGAACTATGGAGATTTAGATTTTAAATGTTCATTCAAAATTTTAATTATGAATTGTGAGAAATGATAAGCAATGGTCCATTTATCCCTACTCACAACATAAATGGAGAAGTAGTAGATAAATCCGATTTCTTTTGGACCATAGAGGAAAACATAAAGTTTAAAATTGATTTCAAAATTAAGAACTTTTAAGTACTGTATTTAGATGATAATTAATTCCTTTATGTTCATAATTTCAAATCCACCAAGAAAATTTGAGAACTCATGAAATAATATATAGAGTTTCTCCAAGTGTCGAACAAGAGCGAATGAACACATGAGGCGAAGAAGATGAAATTTTTATTCATAAATACCTCTCTAAATTTAGAAATGTTAGAAATAATGTTAGAGGGATTGTTACTAACAAATATCTAAAAATTAAGATTTAGAATCATAAATTTGACCCAATCCTTAAATTAAGAGATGGGAGTGTTTATAACTTTCGAGAAAAATCAAAGAAAGAAGAAATCATAGAGAAGTTGAACAGATTAGTTCAACTACTTAAAGATGAAGGCGTAAGCTAAAGCTTAAAAATCATTAACAACTTCATCAAACTCCTCCAAGGAAACTCTTGTGGTTTCCTTCAAAAGAACAGTCTCAGTAGTTGAACGATCTTCAGAGAATTCAACATCAAAGGAAGGAAGTTCATCTGTAAGAGGATATGAAGAAGAAGAAGCCTCGTCTAGTGGAATCTTAGAGAAAATAATATTGAATAAATCTTCTATAAATGGTAAAGATACAACGTCAGAAAGAACCTTCAAAGAATCTTCTTCGAACGAAGAAGATGAAGTCTTCTTAAAAATATCTCACAAAGAAGATGACCATGAGGTAACAGAGTTATCATCGTCTAGTGGAATCTTCTATAAATGGTAAAGATACAACGTCAGAAAGAACCTTCAAAGAATCTTCTTCGAACGAAGAAGATGAAGTCTTCTTAAAAATATCTCACAAAGAAGATGACCATGAGGTAACAGAGTTATCATATAAGCAGTTGTTTAACCCTAAGTAATAAATTTGCATGAAACCATAAGTAAATTACTCAGGAAAAAGAAAACCTTGACATGATCTTATAAAACAAAGGTCTTCCTTAAATAAGACTGGACTAGGGTTTAAATCCAATAGAGCATATAATAAATAATTAAATAGTAAAAAAGTTAATTGATTTGTCTATAAATCTTCCCACTATAATAAATATGGCCATCTAGATCCGTTTTGTTTTGATAAATTGAAGAGGTCTAAAGGTAGTAACCCTAGACCCTTTAGAATTACTAACACACTCGGACCCAAAACAACTTGCGTACCAAAGGTGAAATCCTAGTATGTTTTGCAGGGATGCTTTGTAGATTTTATAAAGCCTTAACACATATTAAATAAATTTCTGCATAACAAAGATTATAGTCTTTAAAATATAGTGGTTTTAATTAAATTATATGATCCAAGAATGTTCGTTCATGGTATATATCAATGATCGTGATCAAAGCAAGTTTTCGTTGAGGATGGTATAAATATCTATGATCTATGATGATATGCTAACCTCTTAGATGGTTGAGAAGAAAAATATGCGGTGGACATATCTATCTTGTAGTTTAAACAACTCTGGAATCCAACGATACAAAAAAAATAGTGTGCCACATTATGTTGGCATTCCCTTAAAAGGGGGAGTTTTTATCAAGGTTGCTTGGTAATCAAGGTAGTACACTATTTAAAGGTTGAAGGATCAGAAAACTCTAATTAATCCTTTAAAATAGTTCATTTAATATTTTCTCATAAAGTCAGAAGATTTTCTGCTAACCAAATAGATGAGCTTTTTAGTGTTTTTATAGAAAAGGGTAAAAATAAGTTGGCCAGGGTGCAAAAAATAAGAAAGCCCGGACATAATCCAGCACAAGGTCCAAAAAGCTCTAAGGAGCTGAATTGCAACAACGCAGTTGATTGCAACAACCCAATTACAATTCTGGATGGGCCAAAAAGGTCCATATGAAACAGTTGTAAGGTTTGATCAATATAAATAATATATTTAGCATTAAAATAAGCCCTTACTTGCTTTCCCTTTTGCCACACATTACATTATGTGTTCTTTTCAAAATGTAAGTCTGACAGGCTGTCTACAAGATCTTTCTTAACCAACTTATTTAGTGATCCATGTGAATGTGAGCTATTCTCCTCTGTCATAGCCAAGATTCATCCTTGTTATTTAGGAGACATACATCATTTGAAGAAATTTTATTTAAATTCCCTATATAGGTATTTCCCCTTCTAGAACTTATAAATAGAGTTTCGTTTGATTTAGATTTTATGATCTTGAAGCAAGAATAATCAAATGTTACATTGTTACCTTTGTTACATAATTGACTTATACTAAGTAAATCATGCTTTAACCCTTTAACCAAGAGAACTTCCCCAATCATTGGATTGAAGGACTTACTAATGGTGTCAAACCCTAGGATTTTTCCTTTATTATTATCTCCATAAGAAACAAATCCTCCTTATTTACGAAAGAAAGTAGAGAATCTAGTTTTTTCACCAATCATATGCTTTGAACAACTGCTATCAAGATACTATTCAATGTTTGGGAATGTAAAGCATTCCTGCAAAGAAAGGGTTAATTCTTAACTTTAGGCACCCATATCATCTTGTGGTCAGCCTGTGTAAAACCTCGGCTCAGTTCAAAGGATAGTTAACTTAAAACCTCGTATTGGTTTGAGATTAACTTATGGGAGATCTTTGTTTGGTGAGAAAACTAACTGCTTCAAGCCGTGTTCGTTGCTTGGTGAGAAGACTAATCAATTCAATTTGTGTTCGCTGTTTGGTGAGAAGACTAACCGCTTTGAGCCATATTCTCTATTTTGTGAAAAGACTAATCGCTTCAAGCCTTATTCTCTATGTGGTTGAAAGTTTACCTGAAAACTTCATTTTCTTGTAAAAGGGAATTCGTGGGACAATCCTTCAAGCTCTAAAATTTAGTGGATACTCTTAAGATTATATCATGAGGGCAATAATAGTTTTTCTTGGCCGAACCTATATAAATTCTACAGTGTTATCTTTCTTCCATATCGCTTTACTTTTTCCTTGCCTTTCCTTCTATCATTTTATTTCCCCTGCTATTACTGTGTTTGATTTGCAAAATAATTTCAAACTTTTTTTATAAAATAATTTTTCTTTAAAAATTATTTTTAAAATGAAACACAATTCACCCCCTCCCTCTCTCTTGTGTACGAAGTCTCAAGTCTAACAGGGCGGTGCACCTAGCGAGACAATATGGCTGGACAAGTTACGAGACATGTTACATTGCTTAACCTAGAAGAAAGTAGACGCACTAGCCGCAAATGAGCGGTATGCCTAGTGATGACCTCATATCAGTAACTATAAATAGGGATTTCATTTCAGTTTTAAGGGAGTTTTTGGTAGATTTAAGGTAGTGTAGAAAATGAGTAGATTCACCTTAATCTCAATAGGAGAATAATAGAGGAAGATTGAAGGCGAAAATGCTGCTCGATTGATCGATGCAGATGTTATTCCAACTCTTTCTTCTAAGGATTACATGTAAAACTATGATGAGTAAGTGTAGTTAAAAATCTATGTGTTGGAGGTAGATGTAGTCATGATATACTCATGTATTAATCATAGACATGGCTTTTTATGTAATTCTACTTAAGCTTTAACATTGATGATTCTTTGTTCTTAATGCTTATTTTAGATTAGCTACCTAAAATATGTTTTCATGGTATGATTTGACATACGATAGGTGTTGGTCATTACTAGATCCAAGTCTCCATCTATTGGATGTTAATTCCTAGGCATATGGTTATGTTTAATATCTACATGTACTTCTAATTCTTAAATGATGTTGTATATTATTTAATCTTAATGTTGTTGTATTAGTTAATAGATCGAGAGATCGTCTGTTAGGCAACACAACCGATATCACGTTGTTGACTCAGAAATGAGTTGTAATGAGAGAAACGGGTAGTAATATTAATAGTTGAGTAGAATAGCATATTATTGACCAATGGTTATACATGAGGATAAAAGATGATGAAATCTACCATAGCAAGTTTTCCCACTATTAACACCAAAATCTCCATTTATTTTATGTCATTTACTTTTTCGCAACAAACAACTATAAACAACCATTTCCTTAGAATCTTAGAAACTGCTAAATGGTCTTTAAAACATAACTTATCCATGTGAATACGATAATTTACATACTCACTTTTCTGCTTCAACGTGCGTAACAAAAGTTTCCCTTAAAAGATATGTGATTAAATAGATTATGTATTACACACCTATATCCAGTGACAAATCAAGGATATATGAAGAATACCAAAACAATCAAAGTCTCAAATCAAATAACGTTCATTTCAGCGAGAGATGTAAATTAAACAATATTCAATTTGATGATAGGATTCTACAACCAAAGTTTTCAGATTTGATCATGAATAATATTATTTAGAAATTATAGATTTAACACGGACCAAAACTTACACTAGAAATCGCTATGACATGAAATTAAACTCAACCACATACAATTTCTAAGAAATTGATTAAACACGCGAGCATGCAATATTAAGAAAATTAAAGAGAGGTAGGGAAAAGAAGAAATGTACACCGAATTTATACTGGTTCATCACATTTGTCCTCACTTTATGCCTAATCTAGTCCGCAATGGTTTTCCATTGAAAATGTGTTGTCTTCCAATATAAAATCATAATTGTTTACATAAACTAGACAACCACTTGATAACAAGATAATCATGAAAATAACTAATCTTTTATCTTGATCCTCTTTCATTGTATGTGGCGTATGCTTTGCAGATCTCTACAAGATTTACTGATATCGACTTCACTCTTCATATATCAAGAATTATGTCAAGCCTACGCTCCGTAGCAACATTTACTCAACCCTAACAGTCCTTTGAATCTTGATCTATTTGAAGAACACGAAAACTCATGTTTTATCTATAACAACTTCACTTAAGCTCTACCAAAGCAACATAGAGAAAAGAGATTTCTTCTTTTTCCTATTGGATTGCTAATTCCCAACCACGACCACACAAAAGCCACTCTATCGTCATAATACGTTAAACTAAGAACGAAACTCCTCACACATATCTCACACACTAGGTTAAGAAGCTAATCTAAATAACAATGGAAAGAGCTAGAGATTTGAAGAGAAACACATTTTCATATGCACTCTCAAGATCCAAAACTCAAAACAAAATTATTGAAGGTTTATAGAAAAATGGGTTGAATGTTAAACAAAAAATTGAATGAATTAAATGAATATTTGAAGAAAAATGGTTTATATATTCACTGGAGGTTATGCACAAAATATGAGAGAAAAACCCATTAGATTTGAGTCAAAGAAGCATGAAACGATTGAGTCGAATGAAAGAATGATTTCATTCAAGAACTTAAGAATCCAGAAATTTGATCTTGTGATTCGCATCAAATTTACATGTCATTTGAATCTTGAAGCAAGAAGCCAGATCCAATAATTTCCTCTTGAAATTTGATTCGAGTCAAGACACTCTTTGTTCCGAATCAAAACCATTATGATTTGAATGAATATTTCATTTTATTCAAATAAGATATATGGAAGCAAAAAATCAAGAATTTATGATTCATGTTTGATTCGAATCAGTCAAATCTTTGATTCAAATCAAACTTACATAAACAAAATCATGCATAACTATTAAGGATTGATCCAAACCAACCTCACAGAATTAATTTCTCGGTTTCACAGTTAAGTTTATTCGAGTCATACAAGTTGTTGATTCGAATCACGTTGGCAGAAGTTAAAAGCTTGACAAAATTGAAGTGTTTTTTTAACTAATGACTTGTTATACTTGAATCATACTTTCATGTGGTTATTAACTCAAACCTCTGATTAAGAAACTATAATGATTAAGAAACTATAATCATGATGTGTTAACTTAAAAATAAATGACTTTATTTATGCATGCATAAAATGATCTAGTTTAAAATCCTAGAATCGCGTGAGGCGATTCAATTCGCCTTAAACCAAAACTAGATTGACAAGTTACAAAACATAAAACATCAAACCCTACGAGGCATCAGGCCCCCCCTAAATTCATTTAGAACTTTATATATAAAGACAAAAGAAATATGTGACAATCCTAATAAGGGAAGATTTAAAGAGGAAAGGGTTGAGGGAAACCTTTGGAGATATCTAAAGAAATTGAGAAGCAATTCTAAACACCCTGGACTTGTGTGATCCATATATATAGAGAGAGTTGAAGAGATTAGGAAATGCTTGGGTAAAAAATAGAGCTTGTTCTTGAGAATTTCGATGACTCTTTTCTTATAACTCATTTGTAATATTTTTTAATAACTTTTAGAATTATAGTGAATCGAAGAGCTGCTCTCTCTCCTAGAGCAGATCCTTTGATATAACTAGGTAAACAAGTTATTCAATTCTTTCTCTTTTATCTTTTTTATCAATTTAAGTTGATGTCTTATTGCATAAAAAATTATTTTTATTAAAAATTATTTATTTTAATTGTCATTATTCTTTATCTTCGTAAATCAAAATTTGAATCTTTCTTTATAACATCAAGGAATTTCACTTTGACAAGTATCTCTTAAGTAGCAAATTATGTAATATATTTGAAATTTTGGGGAATGATATGGCCACCTTATGCCCCAAGAAAGATTCACCACTTGTTTTATTCATTGTACTTATAAATTATTAAGTAGTCTTTAATTCATTGTTGCATATTTTGAAGGTTTCAGTATGTAATATGCATTATTTCATATTTTGAAGGTTTCAGTATGTAATATGTAAATATTGTGTTTGGAAGATCAAACTCTACTATCAATATCACTTTTGCTATCATAGTCACTTTTTTTTAATAAGAATTAAGTTCATTGTTTCTACTATTAATCTTAAAGAATTTTCCTTGTGGCTAAATTGTTACTACCTTTTATTTAGAAGTTGCATTTGTTGACTTCTATATTCTATATCGGTGATAAAGCTCAAATCTTAAAGTGGGAGATGAATTTGATGGGTTAAAATGTGTAATGAAGAATAAGACAAACAAGATTATTTAATTTCACACATTTTATTAGGGTATCCAAATTGCTTAAAAGGAGTGATTTAGTTGAATAAATGTGTTATTGATACTGCTATAAAAAATATTTTTTGTAATCTCATTCTATCTAGTCTAAAGTATCAATCGTGATAGAATCTATTTCCTTAAGCACTTTCCTTTTATTTTCATTTTTAAATCACTTTTCACTACGGTTGAAATTTTCAACCGTGGTAAAAAGTAGTGTATGGTCAAGAATTTGAATCCTATCACTTACAGTTTTGTTTTTTATTTATTTTTAAATCACTTTTTACCACGATTAGAAGTTCCAACCGTGGTGAAAAGTGACGCATAGTCATGAGTTCGAATCCTAACACTTGTAATTTTGTTTTTATTTTATTTTAATCCACTTTTTACTACGGTTAGAACTTTCAACCGCGGTAAAAAGTCACTCAGCGTCATACGAAAATATAAGTGTGTTTATTAAGTTTCTTCACCGTCCTTAAACAAATATTTACCGTCCATTTAGAGAGTATCAACGCTCAACATACTAACATTAGTGATCCGTGTGAAACCTAAAACTTAGATGAACTTCTAACTTAGACGAACTTTTTATTCTACCTCCAAACATCATCTTCCATTTACGACACTCTATTTCTCCTCTAAACCAAGCTCGAAAACACCATTTCTTTCATAAACAAAACTCGAAAACATCATTTCTTTCATTAATAAATTTCAGAAATCCATCACGTCTTATCCAACTTGAATGAGACAAGGAAAATATGGATACAAGTTAGCAATGTTAGTTGTTGTTGTTATTGTTCTTTTTTTTGTTGTTGTTCTTGTTGTTCTTGTTCTTATTGTTGTTTCTGTTGTTGATGTTGTTGTTGATATTGTTGTTACTCTTGTTGTTGTTGTTATTGTTGTTGTTTTTGTTCTTGTTGTTCTTACTGTTTTTGTTCCACTACTGCATGTTTTTTAATTAAAAGACATACAACAACGGTTGTTTAAAGTAACCGTTATGACTTCTTGAGACATACAACAACAG
Organism: Lathyrus oleraceus; assembly: GCF_024323335.1. Taxonomy (NCBI): domain Eukaryota; kingdom Viridiplantae; phylum Streptophyta; class Magnoliopsida; order Fabales; family Fabaceae; genus Lathyrus; species Lathyrus oleraceus. The sequence goes on along the minus strand of NC_066583.1, from coordinate 371,170,597 downwards.
TTGTTTAGAGTAACATTTGTGATAGGTTGCACGCTACTTGCCTTATAATCATGGTCGCACGATCATGGTGGAAAGAATCGTACGTACAATCATACTTTATCTCATAACAGTTGATCGAACGTGATTGTATTCTTTTTCTAACTGTTATGAAGGGTGTTTTTCATATTACTAGTAGTGTGGATAAATTGAGACTGAAATGAGTAGTAGAAACATTACTATTAAAGTGGTATATCATTTATATTAAAATTATGTGATGCGTTTTATAGGATAGTTATGTAGTTAAGGATAGAGTAAATGTCTAGAATTCACATGATTAATGTTATGTGTTTTGTATAACTGTTTAAGTGCTTCAATGCTTTATATATATTTGTGTTTAGTGAAAATAAATGATGTGTTATAAAATATGTATATTGTGCCACAGTAAATTGTATAAATGTGTCATGATGAATTGTGTAAATCTACTATGAGTATAAGAAACGATTATGTGAACAATAAATGTGAGTTAACTGGTGTGTTATAAGTAAACTATAAAAATTTGTTAAATCCAAACTTCCCACTTGACAAAAGCCCTTAAAAGTAAGAGATAATATGAGTCTACAAAAAGAGAAAGATAATATTATAATTGAAGGTCTGAGGGAAGGCTTCGTTGTCATACAAGAGGGCGTGACAACTCTAACGTGGAGAAAAATAATTCTATAAATTCGGTTGACGGAGATTTAAGATGGCATAAAAGTCTATCTAAGATTTGTTAGACTATGCATTATAAAATTATTATGTTCGCGTTATAAATGTTTAATTATGGACGCGTAAAGAGTCTATTAAAAGTTAGATATATAACTAGATGCAACTCAAAAATATATTTATAAGTGGGTGATATGTATCTCGGATTTGTAGCATTAAGTTAAACTCAACCCAACAAATAATAATACTAACTAGGTTCATGTTCAGGCCATAGTTAGTAAAACAATTTTAGTTTATTAGCAAATAGGCCAGTTTAAAGATTGTTTTATTGTGGTCAACATCTCATCTTTACTTGTTGTATAAACCTATCTTGTGAGCATCAATCAAGTGAATTCACATGATACACCTAAAACCAAGTGAAGCTAAGTAAAATAATATTGCAACTTACACACCTAAAACCATGTGAAGCCATGTAAAATAATATTGCAAGTAGCAATAACACCCTAGAGTCTAAAACTTCACTATATATAAATTAACATTATACCTTGTTTGTTCATAACATTATACCTTGTTTGTTCATAACCTAGTTTAGGAGAGTATGACAAAGACTAATGCCAAGGTTTTGATTATGAATTGGTTAGTTTTTGTTGCATTGCTCATTACATTGTTTGGTGGTGCCAAAGGTATTGTAATATGTAACATTGACACAAGAAAGCTAAACTTATGCAATGCAGCAATTACTGGGAAAAACCCTCCAAAACCAAGTGCAAAATGTTGTGCAGTGATTAAAAAGTGTAATTTGTCTTGCCTTTGCACATACAAGTCTCTTCTACCTGCACTTGGAATCAACCCTACAAAAGCGTTGGCCTTGCCAAAAAAGTGTGGTCTAAAAACACCACCTGGATGTAGAGGTAATTAACCTTGAATAGACAAGTTTTATTATTAATCTTGGTATCAGTGTTTTGTGATTGTTCATTATTTTGCAGAGACTTGAAGCAATTATTGAGAATCACTTGTCTTAGAAATGGTTAATTAAGCACCCTTCAAATAAATTAGTTAGTTTTCAATTTGAGTACCTTTTCCATGTATGTATGCAAGATGTATGATGTATCTGTTTCCTATCTGTTAATCTTTACATAGTTATTTGATGTACTAAAAAATCATGAAACAGAATATGTTTCACTCAGTGACAAGAATTTCAAGTCATATATATCACTTGCTTTACACCTTAATCTGGAATCTATATTCTTATAATTTAAACTTAAAATAAAAAACGTTCACAAAATCGACTTGTAAGACATTATGCAACAAACCATCTCACTTGCTCGTGAAATTAACCGGAAAGAACTAGTGTTTTTATCAACCAATTTTTTTTCCAAAGAAGGCATTAACTCAAAAAGTGCGATGTTTCTAACATGCCTCAGGATTGATCAGTCTTAAGAAACTAACTACTACCTTAGAGCTTCAAGTTCACGCTTTTATGTGATAGTCGTCCTGAATGCACGTTGAAGCCACTTAATCTTCAAAAGTGGACTAAAGAAGCTCATCATTTGTTTTCCAACTTTCAAGTGCATCTCTTAGATATCCAATATGATTTGTTGAATTGCTTTGCTAGCACTCTAAAGTGTCAGGGTTAGAGCAAGGTCCTCCAAATATAGGTCTCATGTACGCATCATCAAACTTCCTCCAATAGTAATGTATGGTGTACACAGGACTTCCTATTAACATGGATAGGCTTTCCTTTGCGCGGCTAATGTTGGTTTCTGTTGACTCATGGAAGGATAGCAAAGGTAGATTCAAGTCCCCAACTGGTGACCCCGGCTCCGATGATTCTTCATGTCTGGTGTTTATCCTTCTTACATGGTGGGGAAGAAGATATCTAATAAGTGGTTTTGTGAGACAACCAAACACCTGCAATGCCATCATTTCGGTTATATTGAAACATTCTGAGAATAATCAAATGAAAGATAATTTGCTTGATGATAAACTCTGGAAAGTTAATCTCTTATAGCTCCATCATGAGCATTTCTAAGTTTTTATCTGTTGCTACTAAGATTAAGAGCATATAGGAAAAAAAACTGATGTCACACGTTAGATCATTATTTTAAAAATGAGGGCATAACGGACCGATTTCTAGTCCGGTTTATAAAATATAATCTAGACAACCATCCTCTATCAAATCTATCGAAGGAGAATAACAACTCACCAGTGTAGTGAAAAGTACAACAATAATGGTGTTGGTAATCATTGTCGCTTTAACCGGGTCTGAAGTAACCCCAGAGAACGTGAACTGCATAAACAAAAAAAATTGAAAATTCAATGGCTCGTTATGCTACACTGGTATAAACTTCATTCTAACGACAATGTCTAGAAATGAAAACGTCATGAACATACCTGTTTGAAAGCCAAAGCGATGGAGACTGCTCCCCTCATTAGTCCAGCCCACCAAATGATTATCTGTATCATTCACAAAACATAAGAAACCGATCTAATTTTCTCAGATAACTGTTACACTACAAGACTATCATATAAAGCAGGAAGAGTAACCTGGTGTTGTAATGTGATACCCGGTGTTTCTTCGACGCGCCTATTCATATAATTGACAAGTGCGGAGAGGGGGAATATAAATGCAGCCCTCCCGAGCAATATTAAGAAGATTAAGCAACTGTAAATTCCCAACAAATTTCCAAATCTGCAATGAAGTTGACAAGTAAATATTTATGTTGCAATGAATCTCCCAAGTTATTTTGAAGATGATATTAGAAACACAAGGTCAATTTTACAAATTAATTTTAGTCAAAATCAGTTTTAGTCATCGTAGAACCAAAGATACACTTAATTGTATAGAGTCGTAGAGAAGTATAGTACCTTAAGTGGGTCATCCTCCACTTTTCAATGTCAAGGGCATCCATACCCACATAAAGAAATATGAAAGTTTCTGCAATAAACGACATTGTTGCAAACACATGCCTGGAGAAGAGAAACCAAAATCAGAAATCTCTAAGTTACTAAACTTTACCATGGACTAACCAAATACCTGGTTGTGGTTCTTGAAATTTCAGTCACATTATGCCATGCATAGTGTGACATTGATATTCCACAAAAGAAAACAGTAAGGATTCCACTTAGTTGAAGTAGCTGTATAAGAATTTTCAGTTTAGATGGATGGTGAAAAAAAAAGTATCTAAACTTAATAAAAAGCAAAAATCTCTAAGTTATATGACTGTCTGTTTTGACAAACTTATTTGATTTTTTCTGTCATTATAAATACTGGTATAAAAATTCGATAAATAGCTCATTTGCAGCTTATAGCAAAAGCAGTTATCTTGATAAGCACTTATGTAAAAGCTTACATAAGGTATTTCTACAGCAAAAGATAAAATAAAGTTAAATTGTTTTCATAAATTTTCCGAAACAGTCTCACAAAATCTATGTCAGTAGATAAGCTCAAAATAAGTCAATCAAAATAGACCATGGAACTTATGAAACAACTTATAGGTAAATTGAAATAGTTTAACTTTATTTTATCTTTTGTTGTAGAAATAGCTATATACATAAGAGCTTACTAGTATTTAATAAGCACTTATATTTTAAGTGCTTAACTAAGTTGTTTATTCAAACTGGGCCTTAGTTCTTTAGGCTTGTAACTGGTGCGAAATCAATAAAAGACAAAATAAGTGAGCATCCAATACCTCTGCCAACATGTAGGATAAATATGCCATTAACATCATCATTGAAATTTCACGAACACTTGAATGTCTGCATGCATATGCAGGGGAAAATTTGTTAACTTGTCCTCAAATTTTCACCTTCATAACTCAAGAATATGAAATGGGATTGTTGAGCTTTGATGTTTACATTTCAGATCAATCTTTAAATACTAGTTTTACAGAACTTATAGATAAAAATGTACATACTTTCCAAAGGTTAACGCTTTCAAGATATATGCTGTGACAAGTCCAGCCTGCATAAACAAAAATTCATCGAAGTAAACAGGAATTCCCGAGAAAAAACTACGAGCGTAATGCGATCGACTAACTAAAGAATTTATAGGAAGCCGTGAATTCAGCTAATAACACTTGAAAAAACATATCTTGGTCATTTGTTGCCTACAATGCTCATTAACAATACTCACTATGACTCCAAGCGCAGTGCTTGCTGCGAATAGATACAAGAAATCACCGATAACACGGAATGCCTTGCCGTCAAGTCTTGAAACATCAAGCTTTTGGACTGCATTGAAGAGTACAACTGATGTTGCATCGTTTACCACTCCTTCCCCAAAGACTAAGCTGTATAGTAAAGGAGTAGCTTCTTGATTAAGAACCTACAAGAGCCTCCAAATGCAGTATTTAAACTAAGATCATGTGGATATATAATTAAATGGATAAAGCTATTCACAAATCTAACCAACCTGTAGCGTACATACTGTGTCGGTTGAGGAGAAAATTACTCCTAAAGCTGAATCAAATTAAGATAAGCAAATTGTTAACCAAATACGTATATATAGATTATCGATCATTATTTTTAGAACAACAACTCCGATTCAAAAGAAAATAGATAAGAAAAACACAAACAAAGAACAGACGAGATTTAATCACGAAATTATTGTTCCTACGTGTCCAACTACAGACTGACTGCAGTGCAGTATCTTTCAGTTACTCAAGCTTAGCATTTAAGATTAGGGTTTGTATTTAAATGCTACTGTCCAATTTACAATAATGTTACACTTGAAATGTACCAACCAATTAAAAATATTGTATGTGTTTTTGCATAATATTGAGATGATGCAGTTAATCTTACCGAGATAATCTAGCGCTGTAAGGGAAGGGAAGCCCAACTTGGGAAACAGCCACCAGCTGCCTAGGTGAACCAAATGTAAGGTGAATCCATGAAAATTATCGAAATCGAAATAATAAAGTTACACACTTCACTAAAGAGAAAAACTAAAAGACCAGTCATTACCACCAGTAATAATAGATGTTGAAATGAAAACACCGACCACTCCAAACAGCATGATGGTCAAAAAGTTGTGGAAGAACTGTTTCTTCTTCACCTGAAATCTGTCAGAAAAGATAACTCAAAAACATCAAATTTTGGAATGTCTAGAGATGCTTCAAGTCTGAAACAAGAGAGAAAGTTTTACCCTGCATTGAATATTATAGGAGGAAGGAGATATATGAAGAATACTTCTTCATTAAATGTAAGGATTCGAGAACTTTTTCCCTGAGTTATTAACAATATAACCACTCCAGCAATGCACCCCTACCAAAGTGAATATGTTAGAGGCATAGAGTATATTATTAGCACCGAGACCTCTGAACAAAGAAGTGTCTGGTGTCTGACATGTATCAGAATATAATTACGTTCAATTTACTTATTTTTTCTAAAATTATTATCAGTGTCGATTTGTATATGTTCATGACAGATTTATCAGTGAAATCAACTAAATTTTCAACGGTTCATGATTAACAACAAATGGCTTATGTGCAATAAAACAGACAACAAGAATTATGATGAGACAGCAATATTAACAGAAATAGAAATTATAGATTTCATAACGAGTATGGATCTTACAACAAAAATGGCAACAATAGATTCATTAACCCATCGACTTTCTTCAAGCAAGTGACCAATGAGTAAACAGAGGCAAAGAACAGCGACAAAGAGTGTTATAGGAACAACCTGTGCATGATCATGAGCCATATTTTTTTCCATATCAGATGGGATATCAAATGCAACCCTCATCATGCTCATGATCATGGCCATTATTATTTTTCTTCAGTTCTTGAACAATGATTCTCTCACTCACTCAAACAACCTTTTGTACGGCAAAAGTTGATGTCAGACAATCAGGTTAAGTTTTTATATTAGGTGAATCTGAGTGAACCCTAAAGTGAAAAACAAAATAAAGATGTGCATGAACCGAAAGGATATAACAGAAAAGATGACACGTTTTATTAGATGCATGAAGTGTTAACGTGTCACTCTTTACCTTTAATTTATGTGTGTTATGTGTACTTTCCTTATTGGATCATCACATTATATTTGGATATTTGTTTTGATCATTTGACACTTAGTAAAAAATATATATAAATAAAAAAATTTACCAAAATATTCTTTATTAAATAATATTAGTTAAAAAATAATTAATAGTATATTTAAAATTGAAAAACATCATTCATTATAAAATCATTATTATTTTATATATTAATTTCTATGTATCTCTCCTACTTAAGATGTGTATTATAATTATGAAATGGAGGTGAGTTTCATGATATTGAACAAAATATTCATCCTATAAACCCTATATTGAATAAAATAGGATCAATATTGAACAAAATAGAGTGTGAAGATGTGTCTCTATATATTATTAATGGTTACGTAGATAGGAGGTGTATTCAGATAGATATATATCCTTGTCAATAAAATAGAGGTATCCAGAGATGCATCTCTAAGATACTCCATGTATCATTAATGGTGTTTTTATTCATTGAGTTGATTTAATTAACAACTCAATGATATTTCTGAAGATGGATATAGAAAAATATCAAGCGGAAAATTGAATACGAAAGAAGTGGCATGTACCAACCACAAATTAGGAAGTTGAAATGAGATGACATTGGATCCAAAAAATCTGAGTGTCCTTTTAAATTGAGCGGATAACATATGACGGATGAAACATGTAAATTTAATGTGATTTCTCATATACATAATCATGCCTTGACTGACAAGTTAGTCGGTCATTCCATTGTGTGTCGCCTTGTTCCGGAGGAGAGTGAACTTGTTTAGGACATGACATTAAACGTGATGGCACCGAAAAACATATTCACATCTTTGAAATGGAAAATACCTATAAATGTTTCAAATATCGAGCAAATAATGAACGTGTGTGTTCGAAACAACAAGATGGTAAGAGCACCAAAATATGAGATGCAACAATTGCTGAAACTTTTGGAAGATGATGACTATATTGAAACTTTTGTGAGGATAAAGTCATTGTCCGAGATATATTTTGGAGTCATCCTGATTCCATCAATTTGTTTAACACTTTTACCACCATGCTCATAATTGGTTCAACATACAAAACAAACAAGTATATACTTCTACTCTTGAAAATTATTGGTGTTACTTCTACGGGAATTACTTTTTCAATTGATTTTGCATTTTTTGAATCCAAAAAAGAGGAAAATGTTTCATGGGCTTTGAAAATATGGAAGACTATGCTGAAGGACTAAGAAAATGTGTCATAGGTAATAATCACCGAATGCAACACTACATTGGTGAATTTGGTTGCAACGGTGTTTCACACATCGTCTGCATTACTTTGTTAGTATCACATAATCAAAAATGTGAGAAGTCGAGTAAAACATGTGGTTGGCACCAAACAAATCAAATTTAAAGATGAAAAAATGGTCAAACATGGTGTGGTGGTGGAAAATATAATGGATGCATGGAATGGTATAATAAATTCTTCCACGAAATAATTATATGCCAAATTTGTAATACATTTTAGGAGTGTGTGTGCGAGATATCTATATTTGCTTAAATATGTTGAAGGCACTATGTTTTGGATCAGGTTAAAGAGAAGATTGATTATTCCTGGACCGATCAGATTCGACACTTTAGCAATATAATAACCAATAGAGTTGGATTTGCACATGTTAGACTGAAGAATCGATTGGGAAATAGTAAAGGTAATTTTTGTTGAGATTCGGGCGTCGTGAACCAAATGCTCTTAAACCAACATAATAAGATAAATACATCTTTTGGTTGGAGCGCTACTGTGTTAGAACACCGACTCAAAGACAACATCATTTATTCACAATTGGTTGGCCACATATCTCGGGCGACATTGAATTTTATTTTTCACGAAGCCAAGGGAGAAGATAAAGCATGTTCATATAGTTCAAAGTATGGATGTACACTTAGGAAGACGTATGGTCTTCCATGTGCTTGTTTAATTTCAAATAGTATGAATATTGAAAAATCAATATGTATGGATGAAGTTTTCACTCACTGGAAAAGACATTGTTTTGATGATGATGGTGCGATGAAGGATGATCAATCAAACATATCTATCATGATCGAGTGGGAAGTGATCCAAGAGAGATTCATGAAAGCTAATGACATCATGAAATTTCACATTAAAGAGCCAATGAGGAAGATTGATTGTCTAGAAACACTGGATTTGAAACAACCGTCGGAATTGGTTAAAACAAAGGGTGTCCCTAAAAAGGTCAAACAGATACAAAGTGATAACTCCACATGACGGTCTCCTTCATACTATGAATATGTTGACTCATATTTTCCAGATTCTCCGACTCAAAAATCCCAAAAAAAAAATATTTTTAAGGATGCTCGCATTAGTAAACCATCTCCTTCATTGTTGTTACCAAAAACACATTGAAGAGATGTCTGTTTTTATGCACAAATACATTGAGTGGATTGTAAATGTTGAAGGTTATGACAATTGTGGTTTTCAAGCTATTTCGGGTTTGCTCAGTAAAGGAGAGGACGACAATAAATTTGTTCATCGTCATCTTATACAAGAGATGATGACGCATAGGGAATAATACACAAAGCTATATGGGAACAAAGAAAATTATGATACAATTATCAATGCTCTTGTTCCTTGTCTTAGTGGTCCGACACCGTTTAAAAATGGACGTGCTTCCCGAAAATGGGAAATCTTATAGCAAATGCTTATGATAGGGTGTGTATTTATTTAACACGATATGGTTTCTCATAAACATTCTTTCCACTTCGGAGTAAGTCATCTCAAAATTCATCCAAACGCGTCATATGTATTGGTTGGCTATAAAAAACAACATTTTGTTCAAGTTTATTTGAAATTGGGATGTCCGATACCAAAAAGATCACCGGAGTGGGCGACACATTTAATATAAGATGTTGAAACTTAGTTGGATCACATTCTGGAAAGAATGGAAGAGTTCACCAAGTTGAGCGACATTAAAAGAGAAACAAATAAGGAAAGGTCAAAGAAGGAATCACCAATAGATTTAGGTAGTAACATATATTTTAATGCATTTTAGTTTTAATCTAATAATGTAACTCTTATTTGTATGTAATGTGTCGCATAATATTATAAAATTTGGTGGTAATTTTTGGACAATTTTTATACTGCATAATACACTGGTTTTGTGTGAACAATGGGTTGGATGGATCCGGAGATGCGTCTTTGAACACACCTTTTACTTATAAAAAATAATATAGGGGACTTTATGAATGTATCTCCACAAATCCACTTATTTTTGGAAAAAAGATCTAGCATATTCAGAAATGCATCTATGGAGGCACCTTTTAATCATTAAAAAATGAAATAGGGGATAATAAGGATGTGCATCTCCTTAAAGCCCCTCGATGATATGATAGAGTTTGTAAGGTCCTTATTAATATACAACTTATATAAATAGGGTCTCTCTTTCCATTTTCTTTATACAAACTAAAATGAATACATATCCTCCATCTTGTATTTATTTATTTCAATGTCGCAAAATCTCACTTCAACTTTGATTCTCCGAGGACATACTTCTCGTCGATATAAAATCGAAAATGAATACTCTCATGTGTTAACCATAAAATCAGAGAGTTGTCGAGCTCGAGTATCGTTCACCCTCGATTGATAATGAAGGGAAGATATGTTTCACCATGCTTAAGCTGAAGACGGGTGAAGATTTAAAGGTTATGTGGAGTATATTTTACCGTTTCTCAATAAAGAGTGTGATTGAATTGGATGCAACGATTGCAAGATTGACCGAAGATATTCTAAAGATGTTGTGATGTTCTGAACCATCAGTTTATAATTAAATGTAATGTAAAATCTATGTTAACGTTACATTTTATCTATGTAATATTTATTTTGAAGTTAATTTATGTTATTGTTTCATTATTTTTCCGTTGTTCTTGGTTGTTTATGGTTTGAATTAACATGACATATTCCGGAGATGCATCTCCAAAATTACCCTTTTACACATACGGAGATGGATCTTTTGACTTACTATTAGTAAAATAGGAGATCTCAACAATTTCATATGAGGTATGTATGAAAAAGATGCATCCAGAGATATATCTCCGAACTTACTTTTAGTAATATAAGGGATCTCACCAATTTCATATGAGATGCGTGTGAAAAAGGTGCGTCCGAATATGCATCTCCAGACGTCAAGGGCAATTGTGACTTTTCACGATGGTGGGGGAGCACATGTAAGGGTAAAAAAAGTAACCTCCTAATTATTTACGCTTAAAAATATCAGTTAACAATGATGTAAACAGGGTCGGACCAATCAACCCGAAGACCCATTCTAATTTAAAAAATAGACCAATTTTTTTTTTAAAAGTGCAATTATAATAATTAAAAGTTATACATAAAAAATATAATTATATATTAATCAAAAATAAATTTAATTATAATTATTTTTACTTTTGATCAATCTCATTTTTTATGTATTGAGTTTTTATTATATATTTTTTATTTATTGAATTTTTATTATAGTATTTTTATGTCTAGTAATATTAACGAAATAAATATTGACACTTTCAAAAGTTGAGGCCTCTCATAATTTGTGTGCGTGTGCGTGTTGAAAAGTATATCTTCGGCAAATATTTTTGTATCGTATCCACAGAGATTGGTTGATATTACCGCCGTTCTATAATTCAAATGTTATAAGTTTAGAAAGTAACAGGGTTGTTTTGTTTGGAAAAATATTTTGTGAGTGAATGTTAACAAAAACTATGAAGTGGTTTTAGTCAAATATAAAAGCTTGGCAAGATTGGAGTTCACTATTTCAAATGTTTATGATTCCTTATGATAAATAAATAGATTCAAGATTATTGATGATGTTCAAGTATCCTCTCAAAGTCATTTATGTCTAAATGATATCGTGATAATCACTATATTGATCCTTAGACGATCTCTCCACCTAACTATCAATATAGCAATCTTTAATGTTTAATACCAAAGAAGAGTAATGAATAAATCTATCTCTACAACTTATTCACTACTTGAAAATCTGTTTTATGTCTAAACTCAAGTAATCTCTCTCGACAACTACTCAAATCTGGTTTTCAAAGTAAAGCAAAAACAGTATTCAATACATCAACAATCTTTATCAAATATATAAATCAAAGTGAATACATAAACAGATGAGAATAGCTACTACCTCCAATCTTGACAAAAGGAAGTTTAGCTCCTCATCACCATTGTTACAAAGCAGAATGTTAAAGAAGAGAAAACTCTGTTTTCTCCCATACAAAATATCTCAATGTGTGAATGATAATGAATACCCTAGAATAATGTATTTTTCTTTACAAAAAGGGTTGACATTTCCCTAATTGGTCATTCTCATCCAAAGCAGAAAAGCTATTCCAAGGCAAACACCAAAATGGCAAAACCAGCTGGCCTTCAAAACAGCACTTTTGACCCAAAAATCAGTTTGCTGGATTCGCAGGGTTCGCGGCGCGAACTGACACTGTCATTAAGTTCGCGGGGCGAACTGAAGCTGCCTCAGTTTCCTTGCTTTGCAAGCTTCATCCAAAATCTTCCATATTATGATGCTGCAATCCAAAGCTTTCTCATCCAAAAATTCTACAAAACTAACAAATATGTGAAATAACTATTCAAAACAAAATAAATTAAACCTAATTGCATTTATACAAAATAGTGTGAATAAAAGTGTGTAATAACATCAAAACTTGGTAAAAGGGACCAATAAAATGATATAAAAAGTAGTACTAATTGGTCCCTAACAACTCTCCCCAACTTAGCATTTTGTTTGTCCCTAAACAAAAGTTTCCACCCTCACAACCAAGACAATAACACAAAAGATTGGAACAAGGATTTACCAAGGACATTCAAATGGTTCAAAAGTGTTTGGTAATTTTTCTCAGTTCATCTATCTTAATTCTAGACAAAACATGAATAAGGAAAATGGTTGAGTGCAAAAATCATTCCAATGGAATTCAAAACCATATATGTCAAAATTGAATCAAACTTACACACACATCATAATAATGATGAATAACATGAAGGGTTACTTTCACTCATCCAAGCAATTAAATCAACAACAACTCAAATCAGGCGGTTATCACAACAAATACCAAATCATGTGAAAAATGAGAATCAAGAGGTCTTTCAAAGGTTGTAATGTGGCTTAGGTTACAAGAAAGGATATGATTAAGAGAATTTACAAAGTTGCCTATCCTAAGGGAGCATTCCCAAACATTCAACTCTACACAATTTCCTTTTCCTTGGTCCCTAACTTTTTCTTTTTCTTTTTCTTTTCAACTCCACACAACCATGAGCATTTTCTTTGCTATTCTTTTTCTAATCTTTTTTCTATGCTCTATGGTTTCAAGGGTATTTTCTTTTTCTTGTTTCTTTTCAACTTTTCACCCTTTCATAACAATTCACTTTTCCAAGTTTCTAATCAACTTTTCACTTTACTCTCCCCAACTTTAGATTCCAAAACCAAATTTATTCAATAATGCTCCCTACTTAGACATAAGCAAAAGGCAAAATTTTCAACAACTCGAATTAAGGTTTCAATTGACACGAAAGAAATTAGGATTCATTTATTTCACAATTTTCAATTGATTTTTCAATGATCAATAAAATGAATCCTAAATTAAGCTCAAAGGGGTTTAACTTAGGATTATTCCTCACAAGGTTAGTTGATTCAAACTTTTTGGTCAAGTGGTTTTTCTCATAAACAATGCCTCTATCATTTTCAAAAAATTTACACACAAATAGCTTGATGCATGATTTAGCATGATAAGAATGAGTTAAAATAATGCTCGGTTTCCCGCTTTTTAGTGTACAATGGAAAGTTTCCTCACAAATGGTTAAGTCCTATTTTGATTCAAAGATGACATACATTTCAATGAGTTTATGATATGAAATTTGCACAAACCATCAAACTACTCATGTTAAGTCTAGAAAGCGATAAAGTGTACCTTGAAATACCGACACTATTTCTTATCATCACCACTCGAAGTGTCCTATGCTTCTTTCTTTGCGATCATTTCTCGGTTGCTTTAAGCTTGACTTAAGAGTAAGAACAATTTAACAGAAATGTTGGTAAACCAAGTTGATTAAAAACACACATAAATCTCAAATAGTATTCATGCACTTATCAAGACAAACTCTAAAATTCAACAAACTCATCAATCTTCCTTCAACTCATCGCCATGGGTTACACCACCTCCTGCACCCCCCAAAAAAAATTTGCCTGCCCTCAGGCCACTTAGCATAATCAACAAAATCCTCTTAGGAAGGGAATGAAGAGGGGAAGTTTTGAAATTTGGAGGTTTGGACGTGGAGTAGCGAGGTTGTTGAAAGAATCTCCTAAGTTCGTGAAAATAGGAATGAAACGAAAATGACATAAAACAAAAGTTTTTTTTTTTTTTTTTTTTTCAGTTCGCGGGGCGAACTGAAGGAAATTTCAAAAAAATTGGTTCTGCCATTCACTGTTCGCGGGGCGAACCTTGTTCGCGGCGCGAACTGAAGCTGTGAATTCAGTTCGCGGGGCGAACGGTAAAAAACAGAACCCAATTTTTTCAAAATTTAACACAGCAGAAATTCACACAGCAGAAAAAAATTAAAATGTAGACTTACAACGTTGGGTTGCCTCCCAACAAGCGCTTTGTTTAACGTCGTTTAGAGCTCGACGGTTCAACGGTCTTCACGATCCGGCTTTGTTACGCAACTTCCTCAAGGGCTTGGTTGTCTTCAAGAGGTTCTTGATGAACCTTCGATAAAATCTGATACCACCCGTTTTCGGAACTACTTGCACAACACTCACCCATTCACCATCGGAGATAGAACAAATCATCCCGGCCTCCAATAGTTTGACAACCTCCTTCTTTTTCAGCACTTGAATCAATTTGTCTTCCTCTTTTGTGGACAATGTATTACTAACGACCACCGGTTTAGTACAGTCATCACCCAAGAACAAATACTTCAAATTTGGCTCTAGTTTTGGCTCTTCCACTTCCTTTGTCATATCCAAGCCTTCGTTTGTCTCTTCATGATAAACAAGTTCTCCGCGAGGTTCTAGTTCATGCAACATTGCTTCCATCTCTTCTCCTTCATTTTGGGTCGAAACTTTGTAGACTCCGATAAGAGATTTCTCTGATGGGTTAGAAACATGAGCCTGGTTTGCGATCTCCACTGGTTCCTCCTTGGTGGCATCGATTCGGAAAGACTCACACTTACCATTGAAATGCCTTTTGGCTTCAAAAAGATTGAAGGCTACCTCTTCATCTTGCACCCTCACTTTCATTAGCCCATCATCTATGTCAATCATCATCCGAGCAGTTTTCATAAAAGGTCTTCCAAGAATTAGGGGTACATCACGGTCCTCATCCATCTCTACTATTACAAAATCCACCGGAAACAAAAATTTGTCCACTTTCACAAGCATGTCTTGAGCGATTCCGTATGGTGAGGTGGTAGACTTGTCGGCTAGTTGTAGAGTCATTCTCGTCGATTTAATCTCAACATTCCCCAATCTTTTTACAATGGAGAGGGGGATTAAATTTATACTAGAGCCCAAGTCAATCAAACCATTTCCAACGTATGTGCTTCCAATGGTTACCGGTAGAACAACCCGGCCCGGATCAGACTCCTTCTTTGGGAGAGTCTTTTGGATGATGGCGCTACACCGTGCATCAAGCAATATGGTCTCATCTTCCACGTGTCGCCTTTTCTTGGTAAGAATGTCCTTCATGAATTTAGCATACCGCGGCATTTGTTCTAATGCATCCGCAAATGGAATGTTGATTTGGAGTTGCTTGAAGATGTCCATGAACCGTGCATAATGCCTAGCATTGTCCTTCCTTGATGGTGCGTGTGGATATGGTAAATGTTGAACTGGACTGACCTTCACTCCTTTCTCTCCTTTCTTCTTCTTCCTTGGTTCGATTTCCTTATTCATTTCCGCTTCACACTGCTGTTCTTCCATCAATTGCTGATTCTGCTGTTTTCGCGGCGCGAAGGAAGATCGCGGCGCGAACTGAGCAGTTTCTGCCACTTTCTCCTTCCCACAGGCCACATCCTCATTTTCCAGCACAGCATCCATATCATTCTCAACTGTAATTTCCTCACCTTTTTTACTTGCCAACTCTCTACCGCTTCTAGTAAAAATTGCTTTACAATGCTCCTTTGGGTTGGGTTGAGTGTTCGCGGAGAAAGAGGATCCTGCAGTTTGTTCCGACAATTGTTTTGCAAGCTGACCTACTTGATTCTCCAAATTCTTGATTGCTGCCTCGGTGCTCTTCTGATTTGCCATGGAGGTTTGCATGAATTGTTGGAGAGTGTCTTCTAGCGTTGAATTTCCTCCTTGCGATTGTTGTCCTTGAGAATTTGGGTGTTGATAAGGACTTTGCTGCTGAAAATTCTGGTTGTTGAACCTTGATGGTTGATAACCTTGATTGTTCCTTTGATAGCCTTGATTTTGATTGTTCACATAACTCACTTCTTCTAGTGGAGGGCAGAAACCAGTAGGATGATCTCCTTGACATAATTCGCAACATGCTACTTGATATCGAACTTGAGAACCTTGAATTTCCTTCATTTGCTGTGGAAGCTTGGCCATTTGTTGAGTAAGCAACTCCACTTGTTGAGAGAGTAACTTGTTTTGAGCAAGAATGACGTCATTGGTATTTAACTCAAGAACTCCTGGTTTCCGTTGTGAAGGACTACGGTCATGATGACTTTGACGATCATTGAGTGCCATCCGATCAATAATGACTTTAGCTTCTTCCGCATTCTTTGACATAAGGGAGCCACCCGCGGTAGCATCCAAAAGTGTTCTGTGAGTTGATTGGAGCCCATTTAGAAAAATATGGATTTGAGTGAGCTTATCAAAACCATGACCCTTGCATTTTCTCAACATTGACTTGAATCTTTCCCAAGCCTCATTGAGAGACTCGTTGCTTCCTTGAGTGAATACTGCAATAGCCGTTTTGGCTTCCATGAATCGGGATTGAGGGAAATATCTTTCTAAGAACTTTTCTTCTAGCAAATTCCAATCCGTCATCACTCTTGCTGCTTGATCAAGGTACCACTCTTTTGCCTTTCCCACTAAGGAGTGTGGGAACATCCTTTTGAATAATGCCTCTTCACCCGTCTCATCAATTCCCGTAGAACCCGCAATCTCATAAAATTTGATGAGATGGGTATACGGATCTTCATGATCCATTCCGGTGAATGGATTTGCATAGAGAAGTTGGAGGATTCCGGTCTTCATCTCCGTATTTCTTCCTCCACGGGCAAATTGAGCATTTCTTCTTGGACTATTAGCGGACATTTCGGTACGATTATCCTCCGCCATGTTTCCTTCACAAGCCTCTACAACCACTTCTTCGATTGGAACAAGTGCGGAAGTAGATGCTTCTTCTCTCCGGTTCCTCTCTTCGGCTAGTTTCCTTCTTCTTCGTGTTTTGCTATTGAGCTTCCGAAGTGTTCTTTCAATTTCAGGATCGAATAGAAGTTGCTCCTCGGTTGCTTTTCCTCGCATGCACTAGAATCTACAAAACTAACAAACCAAGTGAAATAAAAGAGGGATAGCAGTAAAAGTAACAAAACTTAAAACAATGAATTATTGCAATGCTTGTAATATCGAACACCAATCCCCGGCAACGGCGCCAATTTGTTGAAAAGTATATCTTCGGCAAATATTTTTGTATCGTATCCACAGAGATTGGTTGATATTACCGCCGTTCTATAATTCAAATGTTATAAGTTTAGAAAGTAACAGGGTTGTTTTGTTTGGAAAAATATTTTGTGAGTGAATGTTAACAAAAACTATGAAGTGGTTTTAGTCAAATATAAAAGCTTGACAAGATTGGAGTTCACTATTTCAAATGTTTATGATTCCTTATGATAAATAAATAGATTCAAGATTATTGATGATGTTCAAGTATCCTCTCAAAGTCATTTATGTCTAAATGATATCGTGATAATCACTATATTGATCCTTAGACGATCTCTCCACCTAACTATCAATATAGCAATCTTTAATGTTTAATACCAAAGAAGAGTAATGAATAAATCTATCTCTACAACTTATTCACTACTTGAAAATCTGTTTTATGTCTAAACTCAAGTAATCTCTCTCGACAACTACTCAAATCTGGTTTTCAAAGTAAAGCAAAAACAGTATTCAATACATCAACAATCTTTATCAAATATATAAATCAAAGTGAATACATAAACAGATGAGAATAGCTACTACCTCCAATCTTGACAAAAGGAAGTTTAGCTCCTCATCACCATTGTTACAAAGCAGAATGTTAAAGAAGAGAAAACTCTGTTTTCTCCCATACAAAATATCTCAATGTGTGAATGATAATGAATACCCTAGAATAATGTATTTTTCTTTACAAAAAGGGTTGACATTTCCCTAATTGGTCATTCTCATCCAAAGCAGAAAAGCTATTCCAAGGCAAACACCAAAATGGCAAAACCAGCTGGCCTTCAAAACAGCACTTTTGACCCAAAAATCAGTTTGCTGGATTCGCAGGGTTCGCGGCGCGAACTGACACTGTCATTAAGTTCGCGGGGCAAACTTTGTTCGCGGGGCGAACTGAAGCTGCCTCAGTTTCCTTGCTTTGCAAGCTTCATCCAAAATCTTCCATATTATGATGCTGCAATCCAAAGCTTTCTCATCCAAAAATTCTACAAAACTAACAAATATGTGAAATAACTATTCAAAACAAAATAAATTAAACCTAAACGCATTTATACAAAATAGTGAGAATAAAAGTGTGTAATAACATCAAAACTTGGTAAAAGGGACCAATAAAATGATATAAAAAGTAGTACTAATTGGTCCCTAACAGTGCGCGCGTGTGTGTGTGTGCGTGTAACACCCTTCTAAAATACCCCAATAATTAATTAAAAACAAAATATAAATCAGAGTAGATATGCAATTTAAGGGTGTCACACTTGACACTTCACACCATTCAACATAATAACTTGTCATGCTCATTTATTAATCAAATTAAAACATTGCATAATTCGCAGCGGATAGCGATCTAATCAATCATGCAAACCATGTAACACATTACATGTAAAGTTGTTCAACAACCAAAATGAAAACAAAGTAAAACATCCCGTCCCGATGTTACATCTACCAGAGCATGACCCACTAAGGAACTACACTAGACTCCAAGCACTAGCTTCTACTCAATCACTGCTCGTCACCTGAAACATAGTTGTAAGGGTGAGTTCCTCAATCGATATAATGAGCATTATAAAATATCATGTAATGCTAAGTAAATTAACACATTTCATCACCCTAATCATATCACACATTCAGCAACGGCAACATCAACTCATAATCATACTCAACACAACACAACACAAAACACACGTATAATATTGGAATACATCCATTCATATTATACGTCATACATACATTATGCAATGAGACTCCATGCATGCGGTACCGACTATTCGTGAACACATCGTTCAACCTCACCGATCAAATCCAGATACGGCTACCAAGCTCACTAGTCCCACTCATTTGAGACCTAGTGACTCACTCACTAATTCCTCACCATGGGAATTAGCTACCACCCCAAGGGTTATGCTATGCACGCTAAATCACCTAGCATGCAAACATCAACAACAATCCACAATAATTCACTCACTAATTCCTCACCATGGGAATTAGCTACCACCATAAAGGCCATACTATGCACGCTAAATCACCTAGCATGCAACCATCAACAACAATCCACAATGGACATATGCTCACACTCTAAGCCATAAACAATCCATCCACAATTGCATACATAATAGATATATTCACGGCATTATGCATACCATCATACATTATCAGCATATTTATCACATAATCATATTCATATCATGCCAAATAATAAATCACAGTATTAGCACACTCTACTAATACCTATACTGCTCAAAACAACGGGAAATGATCCCTACTATATCATACACCAATATAGGCCAAACGTCAAATATGTACACAATATTTGAATATCAAATTTTCACTTTTCCAACAGTGTTAACCGGTTAACGCCCTGGGTTAACCGGTTAACGCAACACAGAACACGCTTCCTGGCACATTTCAACAGTGTTAACCGGTTAACACCCTGGGTTAACCGGTTAGCGCAAGACAAACAGCAATTTCTCATAATTCATAACAGTGTTAACCGGTTAACACCCTGGGTTAACCGGTTAACGCAGAACAGAAATTAATTCTTTTAATTATCATAACAGTGTTAACCGGTTAACACCCTGGGTTAACCGATTAACGCAAGACAGAAAGCTGTTCCTGCGCTAACACGAACAGAATGCAGAATTACCCGCATTTTTCGCCGTCGGAGGACTTCCGGACCTCCGATTTCGATTCCGTAAACGGCTACACGTCCAGAAAATCACAACTCATCCAAATATAGATTCATTCACGGTTTTTAACGTAATTCATTCATCACAATTCAAGGCATTTCTCAAAACCTAATTAGAGTCAATCAATGGCTTATTACTACCCATCACATGTTAATCCATAATACCCATTAAACGACGATAAACCCCCCTTACCTGAGTTAATCCGGAAAATCCTTTAACTTCAAGCTTTTTCCTTCTTCAACCCTCGTTCTCTTGCTCTTCCTCCTTGCCCTTTTCTCACTTTCTGTCGCTTCTCTGGTTTTCACGTGAAAAAACCCTTTTTACCAAATGGAACTCTTTATATATATTCCAACTTTATTATTCCAATAATAATAATTCCAAATAATATTCCAATAATAATCCAATTATTTAATTAAATTAATAAATATACTATTAACTTAATTTAAACAATTATCATATTTTATCGGGGTGTTACAACTCTCCCCCACTAAAAGAGTTTTCGTCCTCGAAAACATACCTCAAGCGAACAACTCTGGATAAGACTCCTTCATCTGACTCTCAAGTTCCCAAGTCACATTGCCACCTGCTGGTCCTCCCCAAGCTACCTTTACCAAAGCAATCTCTTTACCCCGCAACTGCTTCAACTCTCGATCCTCGATCCTCATAGGTGATGTTTCAACAGTCAGGTTATCTCTCACCTGGACATCATCTACTTTGACCACATGCGACGGATCAGGAATGTACCTCCTCAACTGAGACACATGAAAAACCTCATGCAAATTCGCAAGTGACGGTGGTAAAGCGATACGATAGGCTACCTCCCATATCCTCTCCAAAATCTGATAAGGACCAATAAATCGAGGTGTCAACTTCTTCGACTTCAAAGCTCGACCAACCCCAGTTATCGGAGTAACACGAAGAAACACATGATCTCCCTCTTGAAATTCAAGTGACTTACTCCTCTTGTCGTGATAACTCTTCTGACGACTCTGAGCAATCCTCATCTTCTCCCGAATCATCTTAATCTTTTCCGTAGTTTGTTGAACAATCTCCGGTCCAACCACAACACTCTCACCGGACTCATACCAACATAAAGGTGTCCGACATCTCCTACCATACAAAGCTTCAAACGGTGCCATACCAATGCTCGAATGAAAACTATTGTTGTAGGTAAACTCAATCAAAGGTAAATAACAATCCCAAGCACCTCCCTTTTCCAAAACACAAGCCCTCAAAAGATCCTCTAGTGACTGAATCGTCCTCTCAGTCTGACCATCAGTCTGCGGATGATATGCAGAACTCAATCTCAACTTAGTTCCCAAAGCCCTCTGCAAACCTTTCCAGAACTTCGATGTGAATCTAGGATCTCTGTCCGAAACAATACTCGACGGAATACCATGCAAACTTACAATTTTCTCAATATACAACTCAGCTAATCTCTCTAACGGATAATCCATTCTGATCGGAATGAAATGAGCCGATTTTGTCAATCTGTCAACAATCACCCAAATAGCTTCAAAATTCTTAATTGTCCTCGGTAAACCTGAAACAAAATCCATACTGATACTATCCCACTTCCACTCTGGAATAGCCAACGGTTGCATTAGCCCAGACGGCTTCTGATGCTCAATCTTTGACTTCTGACAAGTCAAACAAGAATAAACAAAACTCGCAATTTCTCTTTTCATTCCCGGCCACCAAAATAACTTTTTCAAATCATGATACATCTTCGTAGCCCCAGGATGAATACTCAGGCCACTACGATGTCCTTCCTCAAGAATACACTTCTTAAGTTCGGTAACATCCGGAATACACACCCGATTACCAAATTTCAAAACACCATTCTCATCGACTCTGAATTCACCACCTTGATCTTGATTCACTAGAGTCAACTTATCAACCAAAAGCACATCGGATTTCTGACCCTCTCTAATCTCATCCAGAATACCACTCGTTAACTTTAACATTCCCAATTTAACACTATTGTGAGTACTCTCACACACCAAACTCAAGTCTCTAAACTGCTCAATTAAATCCAATTCCTTAACCATTAACATAGACATATGCAATGATTTCCGACTCAATGCATCAGCCACTATGTTTGCTTTACCCGGATGGTAATTCAAACCAAAGTCATAATCCTTCAGAAACTCTAACCATCTCCTCTGTCTCATATTCAGCTCTTTCTGATCAAACAAATACTTTAAACTTTTATGGTCACTGAAAACCTCAAATCTTGACCCGTACAAGTAATGCCTCCATAACTTCAGAACAAATACCACAGCTGCCAACTCTAAATCGTGTGTCGGATAGTTCCTCTCATGAACCTTCAGTTGTCTCGAAGCATAAGCTACAACCTGCTTATTCTGCACCATAACACCACCTAAACCCAACAATGAAGCATCACAGTAAACCTCAAATGGTTCCGATGGACTTGGTAATATCAGAATAGGAGCAGTAGTTAACCTTCTCTTTAACTCTTGAAAACCTTCTTCAAATTTTGAGTCCCAAACAAACGCTTGCCCCTTTCTAGTCAACACCGTCAACGGTAACGCCAACTTAGAAAATCCCTCAATGAATTTCCTATAATAACCTGCCAGTCCAATAAAACTCCTTATCTCAGAAACTGACTTTGGAGCTTCCCACTTAGATACCGCTTCTATCTTAGAAGGATCAACAACAATACCACCTCTTGAAACCACATGACCAAGAAAACTAACCTCTTCTAACCAAAATTCACACTTGGACAGTTTAGCAAATAACTTCTTTTCTCGTAGAACTCCTAAAACCACTCTCAAATGTTCAGCATGCTCTTCTTCAGATTTCGAATACACCAAAATATCGTCAATAAACACCACAACAAACTTGTCTAGGTACGGATGGAAAATCCTATTCATATACTCCATAAATACCCCAGGCGCATTAGTCACACCAAAAGGCATTACAGAATACTCATAATGTCCATACCTTGTTCTGAAAGCAGTCTTCTGAATATCCTCAGTTTTCACACGTATCTGATGATACCCCGACCTCAAATCTATTTTGCTGAACACACTCGCACCAACCAACTGATCCATCAAATCATCAATCCTCGGCAAAGGATACCGATTCTTGATCGTCACTTTATTCAGTTGCCTATAGTCCACACACAACCTCATAGTACCTTCTTTCTTCTTAACCAATAACACTGGTGCGCCCCACGGTGACACACTCGGACGAATAAATTTCTTATCCAACAGATCTTCCAACTGACTCTTCAATTCAGTTAACTCAACAGCAGACATACGGTACGGAGCCATCGATATCGGCCTAGTACCAGGTACTAAATCAATCGAGAACTCAACTTCACGCTCTGGCGGTAATTCATTCACTTCTTCAGGAAACACATCAGGAAAATCACACACCACGGCTAGATCGCAAATCACCAGTTTATCTTTAGCCTCTAAAGTCGCTAACAGCATAAACAACTCTGCCCCGTCTGCTACTGCCTCATTCACCTGCCTTGCTGATAGAAACAAACTCTTTCCTTCCTCAATCTCAGGAAAGATCACAGTCTTATCAAAACAGTTGATATAAACTCGGTTAAACACCAACCAGTTCATACCCAGGATAACATCAATCTGCACTAGGGGAAGACACACGAGGTCCATCCCAAAGTCTCTACCAAAAATACTCAAAGGGCAATTTAAACAAACTGAAGTAGTAGTCACTGAACCCTTCGCAGGAGTATCAATCACCATACCCCCATTCATCCCAGATATCTCTAATTTAAGTTTCACAGCACAATCCACAGATATAAAGGAATGAGTCGCACCTGTGTCAATAATAGCTACAAGAGGAAAGCCATTAATATAACACGTACCTCGGATCAAACGATCATCTGCAGAAGTCTCAGAACCCGATAAAGCAAAGACCTTGCCTCCCGACTGGTTCTCTTTCTTCGGCTTAGGACACTGTGGGCTAATATGACCCACCTCTCCACAGTTGAAACAAGTCATAGTCTTCAACCGGCACTCTACAGCCAAGTGACCACCTTTGCCACACTTAAAACACTTCTTCTCAGTACTGGTACACTCATGGAAACGATGTCCAGCCTGACCACATCTGTAACACTTAGCAGGGGCACTGGAGTCTCCCCCACTAGGTCTCCTCATCCCACTCTGTCTCTGGAAACCTTTGCCAACTGCATACGGTTTCCCACGATCATTCTGATTCTTGCCCTTCCTATCAACCCTCTGCTGATAGCTCTCCGCTCTGGCCTTGGTATCCTGTTCAAAAATCCTGCAGCAGTCAACCAAGTCAGAAAACACTCTAATCCGCTGATACCCAATAGCCTGCTTGATCTCGGGACGTAACCCGTTCTCAAACTTCACACATTTCGAAAATTCCCCAGTAGCCTCATCATAGGGAGTGTAATACTTCGACAGCTCTGTGAACTTAGCAGCATACTCAGTAACAGACCGATTGCCCTGCTTCAATTCTAAGAACTCTATCTCTTTCTTTCCTCTGACATCCTCTGGAAAGTACTTCCTCAGGAATCTCTCTCTGAACACCGCCCAAGTGATCTCAGCACTCCCAGCAGCTTCCAACTCAGTGCGGGCAGCAACCCACCAATCATCGGCTTCCTCTGACAGCATATGCGTACCGAACCTGACCTTCTGGTTATCGGCACACTCAGTCACTCGGAAGATCCTCTCGATCTCCTTCAACCACTTCTGAGCACCATCTGGATCGTATGCTCCCTTGAACATTGGAGGATTGTTCTTCTGGAACTCACTCAGTTGACGAGCAGCTCCCAGTCCCACAACATTCGGATTTCCTCCAAGTACTCCAGCTAGCATACCCAGAGCCTCAGCAATCGCAGCATCGTCTCTACCTCTTCCAGCCATCTCTATTCTGAGAACCCAACAAGCTAAAACAATAAGTACTGATAGGGTTACACAACACCTATCCCATACAGGGAAACAAAATAATTACGACTCGACTCGACCGACTATGCTCTGATACCACTAATGTAACACCCTTCTAAAATACCCCAATAATTAATTAAACACAAAATATAAATCAGAGTAGATATGCAATTTAAGGGTGTCACACTTGACACTTCACACCATTCAACATAATAACTTGTCATGCTCATTTATTAATCAAATTAAAACATTGCATAATTCGCAGCGGATAGAGATCTAATCAATCATGCAAACCATGTAACACATTACATGTAAAGTTGTTCAACAACCAAAATGAAAACAAAGTAAAACATCCCGTCCCGATGTTACATCTACCAGAGCATGACCCACTAAGGAACTACACTAGACTCCAAGCACTAGCTTCTACTCAATCACTGCTCGTCACCTGAAACATAGTTGTAAGGGTGAGTTCCTCAATCGATATAATGAGCATTATAAAATATCATGTAATGCTAAGTAAATTAACACATTTCATCACCCTAATCATATCACACATTCAGCAACGGCAACATCAACTCATAATCATACTCAACACAACACAACACAAAACACACGTATAATATTGGAATACATCCATTCATATTATACGTCATACATATATTATGCAATGAGACTCCATGCATGCGGTACCGACTATTCGTGAACACATCCTTCAACCTCACCGATCAAATCCAGATACGGCTACCAAGCTCACTAGTCCCACTCATTTGAGACCTAGTGACTCACTCACTAATTCCTCACCATGGGAATTAGCTACCACCCCAAGGGCTATGCTATGCACGCTAAATCACCTAGCATGCAAACATCAACAACAATCCACAATAATTCACTCACTAATTCCTCACCATGGGAATTAGCTACCACCATAAAGGCCATACTATGCACGCTAAATCACCTAGCATGCAACCATCAACAACAATCCACAATGGACATATGCTCACACTCTAAGCCATAAACAGTCCATCCATAATTGCATACATAATAGATATATTCACGGCATTATGCATACCATCATACATTATCAGCATATTTATCACATAATCATATTCATATCATGCCAAATAATAAATCACAGTATTAGCACACTCTACTAATACCTATACTGCTCAAAACAACGGGAAATGATCCCTACTATATCATACACCAATATAGGCCAAACGTCAAATATGTACACAATATTTGAATATCAAATTTTCACTTTTCCAACAGTGTTAACCGGTTAACGCCCTGGGTTAACCGGTTAACGCAACACAGAACACGCTTCCTGGCACATTTCAACAGTGTTAACCGGTTAACACCCTGGGTTAACCGGTTAACGCAAGACAGACAGCAATTTCTCATAATTCATAACAGTGTTAACCGGTTAACACCCTGGGTTAACCGGTTAACGCAGAACAGAAATTAATTCTTTTAATTATCATAACAGTGTTAACCGGTTAACACCCTGGGTTAACCGATTAACGCAAGACAGAAAGCTGTTCCTGCGCTAACACGAACAGAATGCAGAATTACCCGCATTTTTCGCCGTCGGAGGACTTCCGGACCTCCGATTTCGATTCCGTAAACGGCTACACGTCCAGAAAATCACAACTCATCCAAATATAGATTCATTCACGGTTTTTAACGTAATTCATTCATCACAATTCAAGGCATTTCTCAAAATCTAATTAGAGTCAATCAATGGCTTATTACTACCCATCACATGTTAATCCATAATACCCATTAAACGACGATAAACCCCCCTTACCTGAGTTAATCCGGCAAATCCTTTAACTTCAAGCTTTTCCCTTCTTCAACCCTCGTTCTCTTGCTCTTCCTCCTTGCCCTTTTCTCACTTTCTGTCGCTTCTCTGGTTTTCACGTGAAAAAACCGTTTTTACCAAATGGAACTCTTTATATATATTCCAACTTTATTATTCCAATAATAATAATTCCAAATAATATTCCAATAATAATCCAATTATTTAATTAAATTAATAAATATACTATTAACTTAATTTAAATAATTATCATATTTTATCGGGGTGTTACAGTGCGCGCGCGCGTGTGTGTGTGTGTGTGTGTGAGAGAGAGAGAGAGAGAGAGAGAGAGAGAGCTATCAAATTCTCATACCTTATTCAACATTTTATCTCAAACTATCTCAAAAATCTTCCCTTAAAAACGTGTTTTAATACATAATCAATTTGTTTTTTACACCACCAAATTTATTTTCGACTAAATAATTGAGAAAATACGCTCAAATAATAGATAATTGTGTTGTGCTTACAAATATCACTCAACAGAAAATGTAAATAAAGTTAAGCACAAATAAAAATGTTTAATCTCTCAACATAAAGTGTATAAAAAGGAGTCACTTGATTGAGTTGTTTTTTTCTTTGTATAGTTTCTCCTCTAAAATTAGTTCTTGAAAGTTATTTTTTTTTTCTGAAGGTATTGTTCTATTCAAAATATTGTTCAGTGTAGTGCAATGATTTATATATAGTTTATGGTTGTTTGAGAGAAACATTGGTAAAGGAGTAGTTGTAATTGTAAGACCCCAATTTTGACCCTAAGATCCCTCATGCTATCTCATCATTTGCACTGGCTTTGGGATCACACATTGGCATTCTCCTTACCCCTCATTCAGTGGGTTTGCATTGAGAGAGATCACTAAGCACATTTTATTGTATCATACTTTGATTTTTATTACTTACTAACCAAAATACCAAAAATATGTCTATGTATAGCTTTACTTCTTTTGTAGGTAGTGTGTGCATCCACCAATGCCTCATCAAGCCCACAACTAGGGTTTGAGACTCTCAATGCAAGGAGATCAATCAAAATATGATTCACATTGGTTCTAGACATCATATATGGATCCCCATGATCTTCATTTATTGTTTTGATCAAGAAATCATCAAGAGTTTGAAGCTTGTCTTCCTTGGAAGCCCTAATTCACTTGGGTATCTTGTGTGACTTCCTCGACAAGTTTCTTCAAAAATTTGTCAAAGATATCAAGGGATAATTCATTTTACTTCCTCTAAAGCATATATTATCCACCATGAGTCCAAAATATCAAGAGAACTTCAAGTTTGCAAGTTGGTCCATGGTGGTTGACTAGAGAAAGTCAACTGTTCAAAACTGGGGTTCCCTAGACCCTATCTCCTACAATTTTTGTCATATGAAAATGATTCCAATAGAAACGTTACTCCTTATGAAATTCCAAACAACTTTTATGTTGAGGTCAAGATCTAGTTTTGTTTGGAAAATCATTTTTTATGGTGAACGATTATAGGTCATTTTGTTTGTGCCCTAGTTAGGAGGTCAACTTCAAGGACCATAACTTGCTCAATTTTTATGAGATGAAGGCCATCCAAGTTTCATGATAAAATTCAGGATGTATTTTCCAACTTTTATTCTTTGAGAAACTTTAAATTCAACTTGTAAGGGCATGTGCCAAGAGGAAATATTATAGGTCATTTTGGGTCATTACCATTGAACAAGTAATTTACCTCAACTTCTAAAATGCATAACTCCTTCATGCCAAATCCAAATATGGTCAAATCTGTGACCAAATTGAATAGGTTTGAAATAGATACGACCTTTATGAAGGAATATTTTCCATTTGAAGCTCATAGAAAAAGTTATTCAAGATGGAAGAAGTGAACATTTGACTTGGTACTTAGAAAATTTCAATTATGTTTGATTTTCCAAACTTCCACCTCAAAATTAGTCATGATACAAGCTTCAAATGGAAAAGTGTTAAACATGAAAGATGTTACCCTTGATCTCACCTTTCTAAAAAGTCCAAGATCACCTCATTTGGACCAATATTGAGGGACTTGCGCATGGTTCCTTTTGTAGGTTTGTTTTGGCAAGATTTGAATTCAATTGTCCATTTCCTTTTGCATGCTTACATGTTAATGTTGCAGGATCCATTGTGCATGAATTGGAATGTGATCACATCATGAATTTGGCCCAAATCATTGCCCATGTATCCATGCACCAAAGTTGCTAAAATTGGCACATTTTTAAAGTGTGTGAAAAGCAACTTGATACAATATAAATACATGGCCATTGTGATCAGAAAGGGGATCCCTGCTTGCCCAAGCTTTGAACCATTTCCTCCCTAACCTTCCTTAAAGGATAAACTTGAAGATTTCACTTGAAATCGAGTTTCAAATCTCCTTCTATTTTGAGATTGAAACTCCAAGAATCCAAGCCTTTTTTTGATCCATTTCACTTCCTGCAAGCTTTTGGAGTCGAGCCAAGGCTAATTGGAAGCAAGATCAAGCAAGAGTTGTGAAGCTACTCGAAGGTGATTTTTCAGAAACTTTCTCTCTCAATTCTTCACCATTCTCTTTGATTTTTGGTTGGCTGAAGTCCTTCCAATGTAGGAAACAAGATTGAGTTGCTTTGAGGTCAAATCGAAGTAACTCAGTTCATGATCCTCAAAATTCAAATCTTTGTATCTTTCAATATACTTGGAATTGGAGAAAATTGAGGCCAGATTCGAGCTCCTGAGCATTTTTTCTTTAAAACCATGTCCTTATTTTTCATTTTGGTGAAGGTTTGTGGTAGACCAGTCTGGTGAGGTCCACCGAAGAATAAGACCGGAGCTAGGGCTCCGGTGGTGTGTTGACACTCTCTCAACCTTTTGATCCATTTGAAATGTTTTAATCTTGGCCCTTGGTTCTGATTACCACGCGTGTGATGCATTGACTAAGGTTCACCATGGAACGAGCACGCTTGGCCATCAGATCTGCCACCTCAACTAATGGGGGAGATCTGATGGCCCTTGTTTTTTTGTATTTTATGAATTTCCATTTAATCCACTTATTTTATTTAATTCATAGAAATTTCATTTTTAATCCAAAAAAATATGGGACTTTCACCAAAAATCTTTAAATATTTTTCTCTTCCATATTCTGAATTAAAATTATTTTTTGGATTAATTTTGGTATTTTTCATGAATTAAATGTTTTTATGCATATTTTTAATTGTTCAAAAATACTTCTGACTTTTTAAAAATCATGAATTTTTTTGTCTAAGGTCCTTTGACCTTGTTTGACCTAGGATAAATCCCTTGGGCATTGATTTGGTGTTTTTAAGGGATTTTAGGTTTTGACCAAATTAAAATGCATTTTAATTCATTTTTTAAATTGATTTTTAATTGATTAAATGTTTAAAAATATTATTGAGCCATTTTTATGGTCTTGTGATGTTTGACTTTCTGTTTGGGCCTTGGTCAAGGTTGATTTGACTTTTGTTGGATCAAAATCATTGGATTTAGGGGATTGATGAAATGTACATTTCATCTCCCAAAATGAATGGATGGTTTTGATTTGATGAAATTCCTCTCATAATTTATTTGTATTTCTATCTTCCCCTCCCTCTTCATCCATATTCTTCCTCATTCCCTCATTTGACCAATGAAATCTCTAAGGTCTAAAGGCTAATTGATTCATCAATGACCTTGTGTCAGATGAATCAATACAAGTATGACTGAGATAAGTCCCTCCCTCTTGATCTTTTCTTTTAGTGTGTGGTATGTTTTAGGAGTTTGGTTCTTCATACCAAATCTCTAACATGCATTAACACCTACATTTTTATTGCCTGACCTCAGATATTTGTGACTTCTACATAAGTCCAATTACGATTGCTTAACATAGAGCTAAATTTGACCCTCAAGGCATAACATTCTAGTAAGTGAGATTGTAAGTCTCTCATTCTTCATTGCATTGTGTGTAGACTTGACCTTTTTTCCTTTCATGGGAGCTAGTGGCATACTTGTTGAATTATCCAAGTTGGAGCCCTTCTCATGGAAGATGTCTTGGTTTAAGGATTCATACTTGTGAATGAATGGTTGAGTGTTCTCCAAAGAATGACTTAATCAATTAAAAATCACCACTAACACTTGACTTACTTTTGACTAACATTTGACTAACTCTTGTTAATATTGCTTTACTTTCAAGTTATTTACTTTATGCAATTTAAATATTAGTTATTTATCATTCATTGCCATTTACATTTCATATAACTTGTTTATGTTTATGTCATTTTCACTTTGCTCATTTGAGCCATATCTTGTGATTGTATATATTTTGTTTGTGTGTTTTGGTTTTTGTTTATGGTCTAAAGACCTTAAAATACTTAATAAAAATAAAAACCCTAAAAAACATCTGGAGGACTGTTGATCTTGATCTGAACTTTTGGACTTAGGATTAGGCAACATTCCCTGTGCAAAAAGGACATGGCCAATGCCAACATTTTGAGATTGGGCCTTCATCTGATACAAGCGCTTGAGAATTTCTTGAGATCATCTGCTATTCTGTCTTTGTTCTTAATTATTATTTTGATATTATGTTTGATACTTTGCTCTGAGTTGATCAAGGAATATTTCATTTGATACATGAGAATATAATGAAGACTGCTAGCTATTGCAAGTGTTTGCTTGGATGTGGTTATCTTTATTTGATACCTTGATCTTCATGCTGTCTGGATATTGCTCATTGCTTATTGATTATTGCTTGATAAAAGTACAAAGGAAAACGAGTTTCTATATGACATTCTTGTCTGTTGGATTGCATCCCATTGGTAAGATCTTTTCAACTCTTAACTTTTAAATTTATGCTTAGGATAACCTCTTCATCTCCTCCCACTTCTTAAATTTCAAAATCTCTCCCTCTATTCAAAAACTTTCTTTGCTTGTGATTTCAAACTTAGACTTTGTTTTAATAATTAGAAACTTTGGCCTTATGCCATTGAATTTTCAAACTCTTTTCTTAAATCAAATTTGTAAATAAACTTAATCATATTGACTTACAATTTCAAAAGATAAAAAGAACTAACAACTTCATTCAAACTTTTGTCCCTTTGCCCCTTCTAATTAACCTTTTGTTAAAAGCAACTCACCAACTTATTTGAAATTTTACCATGAACTACGAGGTTTTGATCCCTCATTTTTATGTTGGTACGTAGGCATAAGATCGAAGGTCTTGTCAAACACAAAAATATAATCAATGAATTCTTTTCTCACCCCCCCCCCCCCCCCACACACACGCACTATTTTTTCTCAAACATCATTTATACCAAAAACACATGCACACATAAAAAAAGGCTCCCTAGGAGTACCTATGACACTTTGGGTGCTAACATTTTCCCTCTGTGTAACTAACCCCCTTACCTGTTATCTCTGGCATTTTATTAGTTTTTGATTTGAAAACTTCTTATCATTGGGTTTTGTTCATACTTTTCCATTTTCCTTTGGAAACAATAAAATCGCGATGGAGACTTTGGTTTTATTGACGTTAAACTTATCCATAGTTTGATGGTCATAATTTTCCGCTACAGAAATTAAGTGGTGGCTATGTTGGGGAGTAGTCCTCAGTGGGTTTAGCCTACTTTTTTTATGTGTATATATTTGTATATTTTTTTTATGATATAATCTGTTTGTTGTGCTTGGTGATCTCTGTGTGGTGAGATCAGTTTTAACCCGAACTTGAGTACAATTAAGATAGGAGGATGGTATAGTCATGTTTAACTTGTGTGGAGTAGTCCTTAACAAGTTGGCTTGAGACCCATCTACTTAGTGGACACCCTTTTGGAGTTACTAATCTCACACAAGTTATTTGTGGATAGGCATTACTTTCTCTAATTTGGGGTCCGAGAAGCTGAGGATCGTAGAACATTTAACCCAACTTGGCCTATTTAGGACGTAGTGCAGAGACTGTTTATGTGTAGACCTGACCATCAAACTTATCCATAGTTTGATGGTCATAATTTTCCGCTACAGAAATTAAGTGGTGGCTATGTTGGGGAGTAGTCCTCAGTGGGTTTAGCCTACTTTTTTTATGTGTATATATTTGTATATTTTTTTTATGATATAATCTGTTTGTTGTGCTTGGTGATCTCTGTGTGGTGAGATTAGTTTTAACCCGAACTTGAGTACAATTAAGATAGGAGGATGGTATAGTCATGTTTAACTTGTGTGGAGTAGTCCTTAACAAGTTGGCTTGAGACCCATCTACTTAGTGGACACCCTTTTGGAATTACTAATCTCACACAAGTTATTTGTGGATAGGCATTACTTTCTCTAATTTGGGGTCCGAGAAGCTGAGGATCGTAGAACATTTAACCCAACTTGGCCTATTTAGGACGTAGTGCAGAGACTGTTTATGTGTAGACCTGACCATCAAACTTATCCATAGTTTGATGGTCATAATTTTCCGCTACAGAAATTAAGTGGTGGCTATGTTGGGGAGTAGTCCTCAGTGGGTTTAGCCTACTTTTTTTATGTGTATATATTTGTATATTTTTTTTATGATATAATCTGTTTGTTGTGCTTGGTGATCTCTGTGTGGTGAGATCAGTTTTAACCCGAACTTGAGTACAATTAAGATAGGAGGATGGTATAGTCATGTTTAACTTGTGTGGAGTAGTCCTTAACAAGTTGGCTTGAGACCCATCTACTTAGTGGACACCCTTTTGGAGTTACTAATCTCACACAAGTTATTTGTGGATAGGCATTACTTTCTCTAATTTGGGGTCCGAGAAGCTGAGGATCGTAGAACATTTAACCCAACTTGGCCTATTTAGGACGTAGTGCAGAGACTGTTTATGTGTAGACCTGACCATCAAACTTATCCATAGTTTGATGGTCATAATTTTCCGCTACAGAAATTAAGTGGTGGCTATGTTGGGGAGTAGTCCTCAGTGGGTTTAGCCTACTTTTTTTATGTGTATATATTTGTATATTTTTTTTATGATATAATCTGTTTGTTGTGCTTGGTGATCTCTGTGTGGTGAGATCAGTTTTAACCCGAACTTGAGTACAATTAAGATAGGAGGATGGTATAGTCATGTTTAACTTGTGTGGAGTAGTCCTTAACAAGTTGGCTTGAGACCCATCTACTTAGTGGACACCCTTTTGGAGTTACTAATCTCACACAAGTTATTTGTGGATAGGCATTACTTTCTCTAATTTGGGGTCCGAGAAGCTGAGGATCGTAGAACATTTAACCCAACTTGGCCTATTTAGGACGTAGTGCAGAGACTGTTTATGTGTAGACCTGACCATCAAACTTATCCATAGTTTGATGGTCATAATTTTCCGCTACAGAAATTAAGTGGTGGCTATGTTGGGGAGTAGTCCTCAGTGGGTTTAGCCTACTTTTTTTATGTGTATATATTTGTATATTTTTTTTATGATATAATCTGTTTGTTGTGCTTGGTGATCTCTGTGTGGTGAGATCAGTTTTAACCCGAACTTGAGTACAATTAAGATAGGAGGATGGTATAGTCATGTTTAACTTGTGTGGAGTAGTCCTTAACAAGTTGGCTTGAGACCCATCTACTTAGTGGACACCCTTTGGAGTTACTAATCTCACACAAGTTATTTGTGGATAGGCATTACTTTCTCTAATTTGGGGTCCGAGAAGCTGAGGATCGTAGAACATTTAACCCAACTTGGCCTATTTAGGACGTAGTGCAGAGACTGTTTATGTGTAGACCTGATAACAGTTGTTACACGATACTATACTCAGACGAGTTTCTCTTGAGAATATTATAGGTTGATGAGTCAGTCATCCTAACTTGTAATATCTGATAGATGAGATCAAGACTCTGGGAACTTTTTAGAACATGATCTACATATTTTTATCCTTAGTACACTCCTTTGAGATGGTTCTTAACCTGATTCCATGCTCGTGACTCACAACAAACCATTTGACTATCAGTTGATTCGATCAACTCTCATCAATATCAATGGAACTTGGGTGTTGATAAGGTGAAAATCATAATCCACCAAAATGGATGATTGATCTTGATGATAACTTGATCTATCCCTTGACCTTTGTTTGTGTTTACCTTGTGTGTGATCCCTTGTTTGTGATTGTTGCATTCATGCATACATGCGCATCATAGCATTCATCATAGAAAAATAAATTTCAAGGAAACTAAGGTCTCATTTGCAAATATTTTCAGACCATGGATTATGGACGAAGGAACACTAAGAAGTACGGTTTCAGATGTCCTGATTTGAAAGAGCTGAGGAAGTTGTCATCCTTTGTACTAGATCCCTTGGACTTCAAGCAACATCATGGAAAACTTTTGTCTGTATTATCTGCTGATGTGGTTGAAGGACTTCTAAGTGTTTTGGTTCAATTCTATGATCCTCTCTACCGGTGCTTCACTTTTCCCGATTATCAGCTTATACCTACGTTAGAGGAGTATTCCCATCTCTCAGGAATACCCGTACCCGACAAAGTACCTTTTAGTGGATTGAAGGAGATTCCCAGATCTCATGTTATAGTTGAAGCTCTTCATCTAAAGAAATTTGAGATTGAGGCTCATTTGGTGAAGAAAGGAGGTATTCTTGGGTTGAATTCTGAGTTCCTCATTAGAAAAGCTATTGTCTTTGCTCAAGCCGGTATTAAGGACGCTTTTGAAGCCATCTTTGTATCGCTCATCTATGGTTTAGATTTGTTCCCTAACATTGACGATTTTGTTGATGTTAACGCCATTAGAGTCTTCTTGATTGGGAATCTTGTTCCTACTCTGTTGGGTGACATGTATTTCTCTTTGCATTTGAGGAATTCTAAAGGTGGTGGGACTATTGTATATTGCGTTCCTCTTCTATACAAGTGGTTTATTTCGCACTTGCCTCAGACGCCTTCTTTTTTGGAGAACAAGCAATGTCTATGGTGGTTTCAGAGACTTATGTCTCTCACTAATGATGATATTGTTTGGTATGATTCTGCATTAAGTAGCTTGGACATTATTGACAATTGTGGTGAATTCTCTAATGTGTCTCTCATTGGTACACAAGGAGGAATCAACTATAACCCTGCTTTAGCTCGTCGTCAACTTGGGTTCCCCTTGAGAGATAAACCTAATAACACTCAGTTAGAAGATTTATTTTATCAAGAGGGTAAACATCCCCAACATTTGAAGCAAAGGATGATACATGCTTGGCATAATGTACATAGGAAAGGAAGATCAGAGCTTGGTCCATGCAACTGTGTAGCTTTGGAAGCTTACACTATTTGGGTGAAGAAGAGAGATTTGGAGCTGAAGATATCGTACGCTTGGGAAAGACCTATATCTTTGGTTATGACTGAGCCATCAACTCTTCCTAACTAAGATGTAGAGGAGTTGGAAGACACACTCCCTTTGTGTAACCAACCCCTTTACCTGTGATCTCTGGCATTTTATTAGTTTTTGATTTGAAAACTTCTTATCATTGGGTTTTGTTCGTACTTTTCCCTTTTCCTTTGGAAACAATAAAAGCACCGCAGAGACTCTGGTTTTATTGACGTTAAACTTATCCATAGTTTGATGGTCATGAATTTACCGCTACAGTAATCATTGTACTATTACAACAGGCTAAATACACGACTTTGTACTCATAATAGAATTTTTCATCCAATACTTTGTATCATATTGTCACGCATAACTTTTACATTTGTACTATGTGTATTGTTTTTAACTATCTCTAAAATTTGAAGTCTTCACCTTGTGAAGGAAATTATCAAAGTTATTTTCAAAATAATAAACTTCTAGAGCAATGTTTTAAAAATCGGACCGAACTGGCCAATTCAATTGGTTGGACCAGGAATCGGAGATGAATTCGGTTGGATTAACCTTTCAAAACCGTTAGTGGGTCAAAATCGAAATAAAACCGTAAAACCCAGATTGAACCTGTTAGACGATAGTACCGATCTAGAAGGGGGGTTGAATATATCAGTTTTGAAATTTAGTGCTTTTTAAAAATGTTTTCAACAGTTGTGGAAGCACCCTAGATTGTAATCGTCTAAACGATCTGTTAATGGAAAGATCGGATATACGTGAAACCGAATAGAATTACTTAAGATAGAGAATATCAACCCCTATCTAAATCAATCAATTAACTACTATGATCCTTGATATCATTACCTCTAACAATTCTTAACACAATAAGAGATTAAGGAAAATATTACTAAGTTTGTGCGAAATTAATTTTGTCGAACACTTGGTGTGCACTTCACACCAAGTGTCAATTTCACTCAAATTGAATGTGCAGAATTTTACTCAGTTACAATCAAAGTGATTGCAATAATTTATCGAACAATTGCTATGCACACAATTCAAGCGATATTGATTTTGTGATTAATTTCACACAAAACGTAATTAATGCAGAATTTAAAAAGTTTAGAGATAGAGAGAACAAGACCGGATTTATTGAGGCAGTTCCCCTATCGTCCTCGCTTAGGGTACGTCTGCCCGCAATTCTAAATCTAAAGTTGAGATGTTTTTATTAACACGTTGCAAAGTCAATACAAGAGAACAAATGATCACTGGAGATCAACCCCTAGAGTTGTTGTAGATCATATTCTATTCTCTCCCCTTGATTCGAGTTGAACCAAGTTCTTCAAGCACTTCGAGCAAACCTCCAGTTATCGCTACCTTATTGGAAGAACGCCTTGTTCTCCAAAACTTCAGCTCGGCTAATTTCGAACGCAAGTCGCTTGAACCCTAAGCTTTCTTCAGAATCCTCTGTTTACCACTACTTGTTTGACCGAACCTTTCCGTTCTTCAAACTTTTCACACGGCTGAATCTGCGAAGCAAAGGTTAATGCAAAAACCCCCCAATTCTTGGAGGACAAAACCTCAAAGGTTTTATTCAAGAAAACCCCATACAAAGTGTCAACCCAAATTAAGATAATCCAATCTTCTTTGGACATTATCACAGCTGCAATGCACAATTCTCAACAAAGATGATTATGTGTGATTATTGAGAAATGCAATGAAAAATGAAGATGATGAGCACTTTGGTGTATCTCTTTCACTTTTCTTGTTAAAATGTTGAAGAAGAGACATTTAAATATTTGTATGATGTATGGACAAATAACTAACATAACAGAAAAATTTCACAAAGTTACACAGCAAAAAATTAAGTAAAACAGGCGACGAGTCGACTCAAACAGGGGATGAGTCGACTCAAACAGAGTTTACTACAGGGTTGAGTCGACCTATGACTAGACATGTTTGGACCCGTGGAAATATGGTTCAAAAGAAAGTTGGAAACGAGTCGACCTAAAGAGTGGATGAGTCGACTCATTTAGGTTTCCCAGGAATGAATCGACCTGTGACTTGACCGGTTTGGACCCGAAGGTTTTCCTCCGAGTCATGAGTCGGCTCACAGAGCTTAAACTTCCAAAAATGAGTTTTGCAGCATATTATGACCAATTTAAACCGATCTCCTATGAATCTAGGATATTTACTATGATTAAGTGCATGATTCACATATAAGATATGCTCCTGTATGCTTGGACACACGGAACCTATATTTTGAACATGTTAAAGGATGAATGCTTTCTATGCTATGATGATATTATCCAAAGACATGTTGTGGGCGACTAGAGAGGTTTGACATCATTAAAATAAGGACTAGACATATTTTCCCTCACAGAACCGTCAAAAACCATTCAAACCAAAGAACCGGAGTCAATTTTGTAAAACCGTCCAGTTAAAAAAATGCATCAAATTGACCATTTTTTAATTTTTTTTTAAATTTTAATATGTTAATATCAAAACTTAACATACATTTCTCTATCACCAAAAAATTCCATGTTTTTTTATAACAATACAAATTTTTAAAATTTGTCACTCCGTTATAGTTTTTCTTTCAACCACACTTCATCATCATCACGTCGTCTCTTTTAAGCATAGTCACGATATTCAAGTCAATATTGATTGTCGATCAAGTCAATATTGTTTGTTGTTGTCAAGTAAGATTTTTTTGTCGTAGTTCAACTCAAATTCGTTTTTTGTTGTTTAATGAAGTATATTGTATTATTTATTTTTGATATTCTATCTTAATTATTTGAAATTTATTTTAGTAATTATATTATATTATTTTAATTTTGATTTGAGTTAGTTTAACTTATTTTATTGTAATTATTTAATTTGGTCAAACTATTCTTAAATAAACGTTGAAATAAAGTGTCGAACTATGTTATGTTATTATATGTATTATTGATATTGTTGTATTAACTTTGTAATCGATTTTTGAAATATTTATTTTATTAAGTTGTGAACGTATGATTATGTGTAACATATCTATAAAATTTAATTTGACATTATTAGTTTGTTTAATAAACGGTTCGACTGTAGGTTTAACCGGTTGAACCAATTAAACCTTAAACCACAAGTTTCACTAGTTGGATCTTCGGTTCAATTTTTAAAACATTGTTCTAGAGTATTCACTAATTGGTCACAAGTTGATAAAACTCATTATAGGATAAGTTATTTGGTTATGACCTTATTTTAAATAGGATAAGTTATTTGGTTATGACCTTATTTTAAATAGTAAGATCACATATCATTAGGATCACAAGCTTTAATTAAAACTTCATCAACATATTTCAATCCTTTCTTTTTCCTGCTTACACCATAGATATCATTGAAGCTATATTGTTTTTCTCTATATTGGTTAGTCAGGAACCCTTGAAAAATATTTTGCATTTTTCAGAGTAACACTCACTTATCTCTAAAGATTGAGACTTTTGAGATTTTAAAGAAAAATTTCCCTTTTTCAAAACAACAATCTTTTTCTCTAAAATTTTGCGATGTTTTAATGGAAGGTCATAGATATTTATAAGACATTTATACTTACGAGTAATTTTTTTAAACCTTACTAAGTAATTCATTTAAGCAATAAAATAATTCATCACAAGATAAATTTGAAAATATCTCATCTTCGTTATCATCATATATTGTATCATCAAGTTACATAATAGAGGATGTTGAACCCATTAGATAAACATTTGAATGTTCCTTATCTTTATCAAGTATTAGTTAGATTTATCCCATGTATCCATGAGACATTTCTTCTTTCTATTATATCCATTTTTCTTGGATCTCTCTTTCTATATGTTAGGATGTTTATTTTTGAAATGTCCAGGTTCTTTGCATTCATCGCAAATAACCTTCTTGTCAGATTCATTATTATCTATTGGATTGTTGGAATACTTGAATTATTTTTTGGGAGAATTATTTCTTCCTTCGGCTCCATAGACGTTGTAATTTTTTGGAAACGGGGGAAAGTTCATCATTATCTACCACTTCTTCATAATCTCCATCATCACGTTCTTCAGCTTGCAGAGCATTAGCCTTAACCTTATTTCTTTTTCTTTTATACTTCAAAGTAATAGGTTTTAGCTTCATCAAGGTTCATCTTCATTAAGCTTTATCTCATGAATTTAGATGAATCTGATTAGATCTTCAAGAGATTAGACGTATAGGGATTTTTCATCTTGAATGACAATTATCTTTGGTCTTCATTTATTTACAAGACTCTTGAGAATTTTCTATACATGGTCATAAGCGAGTGGTATAACATTTATTCAAAAATTTAAGTTCAAAGGCTATAGTTAGAAATCTAGAAAATATGGTTTCCACATCTTCATCTTCTTTCATCTTAAATAACTCATACAGCCTTTAAATTTTTTTTTTTAACTCTTCTAATTGTTTCTTACCTTCATATTTGAGACACAAAGAATCATAAAAGACTTTGTTAATTTATTGTAAGGAATCTTATTATACACTTTGAAGGAAATATTATTCATGAGAAAACTTATGGCCTTTTTTATGTGGTTTGAGTTCACTTTTTTTTCTCAGGGTTTATATAAAACATATCCATATAATTTCCCTCATCATCTTTGAGATGTGTATAACCTTTAACTACCAAATACCGTAGTTTCTAATCTGGAAATATGAAGAAACATAAAAGTTTATCTTTCAAGAGTCAAATATGTGTGAAACAAACATTAGAGGTTTGACTCAGTAAGGAATACTTGTTTCTTCAACATTAACATTTTAATGATCAACCATTTTTCTCAAACATCTTATACTCTTCATGATTTAGTACTCAAATACGATATTATAGCTGATCTAATTCCAACTGACAGTGAGAAAAATACAAGAAATTATAAAGACAAACTTCTCAAAGTGTTTTTGGTGAAGACATGCTCTACAAGAAAATGTGCATCATAGAAAGAATGGTTCAAGACTCAAGCTCAAGTCAAGCTTCACTTATAAAAGAATTCAAAGTCTTGAAGATTTCTATTGATTTGATCAAATTATTAAGGTATAAAGTTCTCAACCTTTCTATGTTAATTCAAGTGCTCAAGGTTTTTCATATATACATATAATGTTTCATTTAGGCCTCTTAAATATTTTCATTTGGCGTTACACTTCATTTTTCACTGCATTCTGTCATTCTGCCTTGATGGTAATCGGTTACCAGATTTGAGGTAATCGATTACCAGCTGTTTACGCTACCTCCTGTGACAAGTTTTATCATTCTGCCTTGATGGTAATTGGTTACCAGATTTGAGGTAATCGATTACCAGCTATCAACGCTACCTCCTATGACAAGTTTTGCAGCAGGTAATTGGTTACGATGTTCTGGGTAATCGATTACACAGTAAAAAATTTCAAATTTTTTAACATTGGCTCAGGAGTTATCAATTACACCATATTGGGTAATCAATTACCATTGAACCCGTGGCAGAAGGAAATGCATTCTTTCATGAAAATCTTTTCTAAAATGTGTTCATGAAGCATGACATCCATTCATGAATTATGACCATTTAGAAAGGTGTCTAAGGGTTATATATAACTTGTATTACGATTGTCAATGGGGTACCAAGGGTCTCTTTCGAGTAGACGCAATCAATATAGTTATGCTTCTTGGAATACAAGAATGAAATTTCACAATCAGTGACCAGATCAAGTACTACAAAATAAAGTTTCTTTTTTTCTTAGGTTTTTTAAGAACTGTATTTAATTATAAAAAATTATCTTTTTCGATTTGAATTGTTTGAATTGTATAATCATCAATTATTAACATTGGTAAACGGCCTAAAGCAATTTGATTATAATTCAATTTATGATGATCATAAGTTGAAAGTTCATATTCTTCAGTCATTGATAAACAATTTGTTGGACAATACTCAATACAGTTACCACAAAAAATACAGATTCCGAAATCAATACTGTAATTTAGCAATCGCTTCTTTCGAATATCTGTTTCCATTTCCCAATCAACAACGGGTAAATCTATAGGACATACAGGTAAACAATTTGCGTGAGATAAGATAATCATGAAACTTTGACCAATGTACCTTGCAGCTCGTAGTGTTTGTTGACCATAATTCATGAACCCATTTACCATAAGGAACATATCATAAATATCTATGAATAGTATAGTTTTGTTTGATTTCTTTCTCTTATTTGAGACAAGTAATGAATATAAAAGATCCATCTTTCTTTTACAGCGAAAACAATTGAGACGAAGTTATTAATAATAGATTACCTATAGAAATCGGTAAAAGAAATTTCCATCCAAGATTTAATAATTGATCCATTCTTAGCCTAGGCAAAGACCATCTTGTTATGATAGAAACGAATAATAAAAAATAGCATTTAGCTAATGTAATAAAGAGATCACTTGTAGTTCCAAAAACTCCGTATGTTTTATTTATTTCAAAAAATTCAGAAAAAATATGTACGGAATAGAAATATTTGAACTGCC
The DNA here is from genome assembly GCF_024323335.1 of Lathyrus oleraceus. Taxonomy (NCBI): domain Eukaryota; kingdom Viridiplantae; phylum Streptophyta; class Magnoliopsida; order Fabales; family Fabaceae; genus Lathyrus; species Lathyrus oleraceus. The sequence goes on along the minus strand of NC_066583.1, from coordinate 371,127,991 downwards.
CAAGTAAAGAATTGTTACAAATAATGAAGAAATTAAAAGGTTTAAATAGGAAACAACGTAAAATAAACCAAAATCGAATACCTGAATATTCTGTTTGATAACCAGCTACTAATTCTTCTTCTGCTTCTGGTAAATCAAAAGGTAATCTTTCACATTCTGCTAGCGAAGAAATTATAAAAATGAGAAAAGAAGGAAAGACGAAGGAAAGAAGGAAGAAATGAGAAACAAGGAGAAAAGGAAAGGACGAATAGAAAGGAAAAGCAAGACAAGGAATAGGGCGAAGGGAAGGGATAAGAACTTAGGGGAAACGGAAAAGAAAGCCATTAGCAAAAATAAAACGATGGTGAGAAAGTTTGGAAAAGGAGTGAAGGAAAGGAAAGTGAAACCCATAGGTTGATGCCACAAATTCCAACCCCGAAAACCATATTTTGATTGCGCATCAACTATATCAATTGTACTTAAACTGTTAGATAATCCTAGTCGATGATAACATTATTGTTCCCATCTCTATTACAGAACCGTACATGATATTTTCACCTCATGCGGCTCCTGGAAAGTCTTAAGTAAATCTAAGGACCGAATCGATTATTTATCTCTTGATATATCCCTAAGATATAAAAATGAAAATCTATGGAACGGTTTTGAATTAGACCAATTCAAAGCTGTCTGTTCTACAAATAACGAAATAAGTAAGAAAAATCTATTTTAATAAAAGATCCAATTAAGGCACTTCTGAATTGATCTCATCCCTAAAAAAACTTTGTTGAGTAATAACTGAATTCTTCAATAAAATACTCTTTTATAATTCTCAATTATCCTCATGATTTTGAATGACGAAAAATAATTAGACATTTGTTTCTTAATTCTTAATTATGATGTGAATTTGATCTCCATGAGTATGGATATAATAAATCAAAAACGAAAGAGAAATCTATTTTTCCTTTTTGATTTCTTATTATTTTTCTTCCTATTCTTCTTTTTTGTGCTATGAAAAAGGGACTTGCAAATTTTTAAAGGATTTTTCCATTCCTGATAGTAATTTATTTAGTGAGTGGATTGAAGCATACTCTGGATCGGAGTTGTGGGGAGTACTGCTTTCTTTTTTCTACCAACTTAAAGCCCCAATTAGTATTCTTTTTATATTCTGCATAAATTTTCTTTTGGATAATTTATAAAAATCTGTGTTACTAATCCTTTGTGTATCTTGGTGTTTCTAACCATTCACTCTTTTTTATTAATCCCCCTTATTTTTATATATCTATGAGAATTCATAAAATGGTAACTAAAACTCAATAAGGTTGGGCTTTTGAGACCGCTTCAAAACAGGATGACAAATTATCCCAATCTTGGGTAAAATGGCCTCTTTTGTTTATCATTTTATTTCATTATTATACATAGAAAATGAGACTCCATATTTTTACTGCCCTTTCATTCAAATCATTATACTATCTACTAACTAGGAGTAATAGAGTATTCTGAAATTAGATTAAATAGAAGCTGTTTTTATTTCACTCATATAACTATCTAATTTAGTTCTTCAATCAGAACTATGAAAAAGAAAATAAGGATAATGAAGGTTTCTATTCAATTTATTAGCCTCCTTTCATATATAGTACTATATAGAAATATAGTACTATAAATAGAGGAGCATAGTAATAACATCAAATAGCTTTTTCGGTTTCAACGAATCACACATAGAGATATTGATAAGATACATAGATTTAATGGTATTTCATAACTAATCGATTGAGCAGAGTGATCAGGCACAGCGAGCTCGTAGACGCGCGAGACAGGTAAAGCAGCTCGTAGACCACCCAAAAAGGAATATTTTATTATTTGAGCCATATCCTGACATAAGAAGTCCAATGGGAGCAATACTCAAAATAGCAATCCATGAAAAAAAAACACCTATATTGAAATCAGATAAAACAAAGTTATAGCCAAAGGAAATTACTGAATAACTTATTAGAATGGATATGACTGATAGGGATGGTCCGATACTGAATAAACGAATATCTCCCATAGATGGAATAAGATTCTCTTTGAATAATAGTTTTGTTCTGTCTGCTAGAGCTTGAAGAATTCCAAAACAACCAACATATTCATGTCAAATACGTTGTTGTACCCCTGCAAGTATTTCTCTTTTTAACCATACAATTACTAGTACACTTAGTGTGATTCCCAAGACAAGAATCAAAATTGGTACAAGTATCCATAGAATTCCATAGACCTCTTTGAAAGATTCCAATCCGGAAAAGGAGTTTATATCTTGGACTTTCGTTGTATAAATTATCATTTAATGATCAACTTCTCCCGTAATGATATCTATGCTACCTAGTATTGTCATAATACCAACCAATTTCATTCTTTTAATTAATTGAGGAAGAATTTGCAAATTGATTCTCGCTTTTTTCTGATTATTTTATTTTTTATATCTTTCTCTCTCATGGAGCCGAGCAAATACTGAATTTATTTTTTGGATATCAATCGAATTGGAATATGGAATATCATACTATACTAATAGTATAAATAGAATTCATTTTTTTAGATTGTAAAAAATACCCGACCTGAGGTCTACGTGAAATTTATCCATTTGTTTCCATTGATATTACAAGTTCAATTCTATTTGTTTTGTTGCAAATTTTATTGCAGTATCCAATTTCCTCTTTTCATAATATGTATTTCATAGACGTGGTTAGGTAAAGTTTCATGTGATTCAGTAAAGTAAAAAGAACAGAAATTCCATTATTGATAAATTTATTCATGTGATTCGATGAAGAATGACAGCAAATAATGGGATATTTTCTATAAGGGGGGGGGGGGGAATAAAAAATGCTTGGGGTTAGGAATGAAGGAATGTCTACACTACCCGGATTGAATCAAATACAATTTGAATGATTTTGTAGATTCATTGATCGGGGCTTAACAGAAGAACTTTTGAAGTTTCTAAAAATTGAAGATACAGACCAAGAAAGTGAATTTCAGTTATTTGTGGAAACATATCAATTGGTAGAACCCTCAATAAAAGAAAAAGATGTTGTATATGAATCACTTACATATTCCTCTAAATTATATATATCTGCGGGATTAATTTGGAAAAACAGTCGGAATATCCAAGAACAAATTATTTTTATTGGAAACATTCCTCTAATGAATTCCTTGGGAACTTTTATAATAAATGGAATATATAGAATAATAATCAATCAAATATTGAAAAGCCTCGGTATCTATTATCGGTCAGAAATGGACCATAACGGAATTTCAGTTTATAGTGGCACAATAATATCAGATTGGGGAGGAAGATTGGAGTTAGAAATTAATAGAAAAGCAAGGATATGGGCTCGTGTAAGTAGGAAACATAAATATCTATTCTAGTTCTATCATCAGCTATGGGTTCAAATTTAAGTGAAATTCTTGATAACGTTTGTTACCCCAAAATTTTCTTGTCTTTCCTCAATGAAAGGGAGGGGAAAAAAGTAGGGTCAAAAGAAAATGCCATTTTGGAGTTTTATCGACAATTTGCTTGTGTAGACGGAGATCCCATATTTCCTGAATCTTTATGTACGAAATTACAAACAATTATTTTCAACAAAGATGTGAGTTAGGAGGAATTGGTCGGAGAAATATGAACCGAAGGCTAAATATTGATATATGATCAGTCACCATTTTCATTGAGTTTCGTTACTGATCCGGCAAGAAACCGAGGATTTTGAGACATTGTGCAAGCATTTTGGTACCTTTAAAGTCAATTTTAATTCCCTGTAAGATATTTTAGAATTTCTATTAATTATCATTTTTATTTTATATTTTCGTGATTTTATGCGTGGGATGTCTGTGTTTTTGTCATACAGGTCCAGGTAGAAGAACCGAGGAACTCGAAGCAAGACATTGAGGAGTTCAGGCAAGCGAAGGAAGGAAAACACTCAGTACAAGAGGCCTGACACGGCCACCCATGTCACCTGACACGAGCCGTGTCAGGCAGAAGGAGAACTAAGATTGAAGGCAGAAGCCTGACACGGCCGATCATGTCAGGCCAATACCAAGCCGTGCTACATCTCCCGGGGCGTGTCAGGCTAGGCAGTTAGCTGACATGGCCACCCGTGTCAGCCCAGACCCATAATTTTCTCATTTTCGCTTTTTGAGTTGTAAGGATGTTTTAGAGTTTTTCACCTTTTGCCTAGGGATTTTCACTATATTAGGGGACCTTCTACCAAATAAAAGATCATCTTGGAACGAGGCGAACACAATATGTCAGACAGGCAAGGATTATAGAGATCAAGGAATTCGGAGAGCGGAAGGTTTTCATGAGCAGAAGCGATTAAAGATCCAAGTCATCCAATTACTTGTAATGTGTATTTTTTATCTTGAATTTGTTTTGAACAATATGAGTAGCTAAACCCCTCAATTCTAGGGGGTGTCCCTGATTTAGAATTGTAATGATTGTGAGTTTACAATTGATTTATAATATTATTTTTATGGTAATCTTTTGATGTGTTTAATGCTTTCTCTTTCGGACCAATCGAGATCGTTGTATGGTTATCAATAAGGCTGGACCGCCATTGATAAGATTTTCATTAGATTACTCTATAGTAGATGTCACCTAGGACTAGGGATACCCTGTATGAATCAGAGCATTCTTGATATAATAAAGCTTAACTTCACCCTAATTGCCTATGGACATAGAAATTAGGGTAGAATGATTAAAGGTTTTCTCACCAAGGACTTGGGAGAAAATACCCTTGAGAACTGATAGTAATTGATATTTGTTGATGCAATAGTGACTCATAGTTGTTACAGGGATCATATCCTACATTCCTTGACATTGTTCCTCTTACCTTGCAAACCCTTATTTTTCATTATTATTTCATTTGCCTTTATTTTTATATTTTTGAATTTAAAAATCCCAATTATAATTTTTGTTTAATTGAACGATGAATGAACTCAATATTAACTTGTAGTCCTTGAGATCGACATTCAGGGAATTTCCCATTTATTACTATAACAGGAAAAATAGTACACTTGTTATTTTTCCGATCAAGTTTTTGGCGCCTTGTTGGGGACTGCCAAAATATAGAGTTTCCTTTTAGAGTTCAATTAAAATTTTGTTGCTCTACAATAAAATTATTTTTCTGTCATTTATATAGTATAATTTACTAGTTTGTGTATCCGAGGAGAACCCTTAGCTAAATTTCTTTTTGATGCAGAAATCGAGAGAACCCTTCACCGGAGATGCAGGAACGAAAGCAAGAGTGGATTCCAAATAAGAGGTTACCTATGATCCCTTCGATTTTTGAAGAACCCATGGTTGATAGTCCTCCGATTCCACCTCCTCCACCTCCGGAAAGACTCATATGACTATGAAGGTGCAAAGGCGTTGGGTGGTAGACTGACTATTGTCAACCAACCGGTAAATGTGACGAATTTTCAATTGCATCCTAGCACAATCAATCAACTGGAGAGAAAAACTTTCACTGGAAAGGTTAATGAAGATGCCAATAAGCACCTACAAAGATTTCTGACGATGAGCACTATTTTGAAAATTGATGGTCATACTGATGAAGCAAAAAAATTGAGAATGTTCCCGTTCACTTTAGTTGAAGATGCGGAAGAATGGTTTCTATTCTCTCTCAGCCAGCCGAAGTATCACATCATGGGAGGAGATGGAAATTGCATTCTTAAATGAGTACTTTCCAACATCAGTATTCCTGAGAAAAAGGTATGAAAACTGAACTTCAAACAGAAGGATGGTGAATCATTGGGAGGTGCCTACAAAAGATTCAAAAGGGTCTTAGTAGCGTGTCCAACTCATAATATGGATCAAACTGAACAAATGCAGATGTTTGTTAACAGGCTGAAAATAAAGACAAAATAGTTGATTGATACAGCAGTCGGTGGCTCAATAAATTTCTCAATATCCATCGTATTAAAAGGATTATTGAAGCAATAGCTGCCAATGAGCATCTAGAATTATACGATAGATGGTGTACTAGCCAGCTAGAAGGGGTAATTGATCTAAAATTGGAAGCTAATAAAATTCGTCTGGAAGACACAGTTGCTACCGAAGTAGAAAAGAAATTAAAAGCTATGAATATAGGTACTCAACAGATAGCTCAAGTCCAGCCGACTCAAGCCATCACTTGTGAAATCTTTAATGGACCTCGTCACACGGTTTATTACTTTGCTACCCCCCAACAAATTTAAGAGATCAATTCTTAAAGCAGAATAATCCCTACTCCAACACTTATAACCCAGGTTGGAAGAATCATCATAATTTCTCTCTAGAAGGATCAGAGAGGGAATGTTCCGCAATAGGGTAC